>NC_080596.1:77335573-77635573 GCF_027887145.1 Ammospiza caudacuta
TTACTTGTTCAAAAAACCACTTATGATCACCTACATCCTCTGAGTTAATGGTACCATTTTTTCTTGTTGTTTTCAGCTTATGTTATGATCTCTGAGACTATACTGGATTTAGGGATTTCAATTTGGTCTTTAGTGGCTCATATATACCACAAATTTAATACATATCACTGGGCAAAGGCTAAAAAAAAGAAGTGCAGCTGAGGCTGGCATTTCTGTAAAAGCCCAGAGTGCTGTAGTGCATTGGCAGGCTAATCTGTCATGGCTAAGAATTATTATATTCATAAGTCTATACCACACAAACTGAATCCTCTGATCTAAATTAAATTACTCTGGTTTCATGGCAGTGCTACTTATATTGCATTACAGTCCATTATCCGTGGCCTTGTTCTGCCCATAAGTGATGACAGATTCCAGTTCCTTGCACAGTTATATTGGCCATTTGTTTTCAGTGCTACAACAATAGGCACAAACGAGTCTCTTCTGTAAAGCTTTGGTACAGCTTGAACCACATATTCTGCTTTTCAATCAAACATTTTTAAGACATCAATCTTCTTTTTTCAACACTATTTCTTTTATATTGCATGCCTGATCCTTAATCATCAAGATTTCGCTAAGCTGTGACATGAGCAAACTTTTCCATCATCTTCTGCCCCCTTAATGCCAAAGTCCACAATACTTCTATTATTTTAAATCACCAATTGTAGTTCACATTTTGTTTAAGATATTAGCATGTCATGTTGGTGCTGGTTCCCCATAAACACAATAAGCTGCAGTTTTGAACCCAGATCACCTAAAGCATCACTGGGATGGATGCTCCCAAGGGTACAAGCACTGCAGCACTGTGGGAGAAGCACTCCAGGCTCCTATACCAGCCTCCAGGAAAAAAAATGGTGCAAATGAGCACATTTAGGGTAAACTCCAGAGAAAATTTCTTCCTAACTGCCCAGGCCTAGGCATTATATCAAGCTCTGGAAAAGAAACATAGCAAATAATTATGCAGAATGAGAAATGCAATTTAAATTTTTTTTTAAGATTAATATTATTTTCTTAGTGCAAGAAGAGGTTTGTGATGGCTCGGGCAGTGTGGTAGTGGGGTGCCAGCAAGGGAACATCATTCAGTAGTTGCACTTAGAAAGGAAACCACTGATTTCTAGGAACAGCACATTCCCCTGCTTTGGATGCTGTGCTGCTGTATGGGAACACCCAAATAATCCCCCCAAATACATTGACAAAACCCCTGCTGTCTAGCATCCATAAACACAGACTTATCCTCCAAACATAAAAGAGAGACAAACCACAATCTGTTTGATTTTAAAACAGCAATTTAATCACTGCTGTAAACTCTTTCTTTAGAGTTGAATCCAGCCCACCATCCCTGTTTGGGAAGCTCTGGGGCTGCCTCTGCACAGCTGGTTGGAGCAGCCCCACTGCAGCTGCCTCACCAGAAATGCAACTGCAGCAGCTCCACCGGTTCACAGTGGCTGCACTAACTCTTACCAGCTGAGCACTTGAGCCTTTATCTTGTTTGGACTGCAGAACAGACACCAGGTTTCAGCAGCGTGAGTCTGCTCCAAACAAAGCGTTGGTCTTTTTGGGGTCAGGGTTTGCTGGTCCTCCTCTGCTGCAGGAGCGTGGAGCTCTGGTGACAAATGGCATCCAATACCTGCAGAAATGCTGGATGTGGGAAATGGAGCAGCCACCACATGGGTGCTACCGACATGAAACCGGCCCCGTGTGCCAGCTCTGCAATAAAGAACACTTTGTTCCTGCCTGGCCTTGGCAAGCTTTTAACCCTGGCTAATTCGACATTAAAGGTACGCTAGCTGTCTCAGATCCGCATTGTTAAAGCCAGCTGGACGTGCCAAAAACTACAAAGGGGAGCAAGCTTTTTGCCTACACAAATAATACTGACTGTCACTTTGTATCAGGACTTAATCCTGTTAATGAGCTGCAGGCGGGGCAATTTCCCTGATTGAATATGTTTTTCCGAGCCCATTTCCACTGACTGTATTGCCTGCTGATGGCCATAAGGTATGGGCTGCAATCTGGACTCCACTCTCATTCAGCAGTTCATTTCTCAGAGTGCCTTTTGCTTCCACATCCACTCAATCCTGTTATCTCTCCCACTGCCACAAGGAAATGCTGTTCCCATTCATTGCAGGCTTTCCAAGCTGTATTCAGATTTGCACCAGGCTGCACGTTCATCCCTTGTGCTGTGTAAAGGATTTTGGGGGGGGTTTCACCTGGTTTCACACTGGTTCTGTTCTGCTGTACTGGATATTGGAAATTTCACAGGATTTCATTCATTCATTCATTCATTCATTCATTCATTCATTCATTCATTCATTCATTCATCAGCAATGAAAATTAAGTAAATTCTTTGGTTATTCCACTTCAGATCCTAAGAACTCACATTGTGCTGCACGGAAACAGGCCCATGGATTGGGTAAGTTTAACACCTGATTATATATAAAGATTAGTCCAGGAAACAGATTTATATTAATAAAAATCTATTCTTATTTTTCATTTACGTTGGATTAATTTGATCCTACCACAGTTTCATGGATGTAGAAGCAACAAGTTTCTCTTTGCCTCTGAAAACAAATGGTTGGATCCATTTCCCTATTTATGTTATACGAACATCCTTGGAAGGAAAAGAGAACTCCAGCAGATGAGAAGATGCTACCTCAGCTCCCTGGAAACTGGGAGAGCAGGTGTGCCTGCACTGATCCTGCTCAGGATCCTGCAGCAGGCTGAACAGCTCTTTGCCCAGGTTTTGCAATGTGGCATCCTGGCTCTTCTAGCTCCACTTGCTCTCCCACAAAGAAAGGGATAAGAGAGGAGGCAGCCAGGATGCTTATTTACCCGTCCTCTGAGTAAGAATCTATTATTTCAGGTAAAACATTTTGGTTTTATGACAGTGTTTTTGGTGGTTTTTTTGTTTGTGGGGTTTTTTTTGTTTTGGTTTTTTGGGGTTTTTTTGTTTTTTTTTTTTTTACAAAGGAAAAATATAAAAACCTACGTATATTTTTCATGGATATGAATGTCAAGAAAATCACCACTCTGAGGAAAACTCACTTCTTTTCACTGCAAACCAGTTCTCCACTGAAAACCCTCTGAAGAGCAGTGCTGGTTCTAGGCATGGAGCCTGCACACACCTAATGTCCCAGATCACCACCACAAATCATCTGCTGCTTGTTTCTAAACCAAGCACCGGAGAAAAAGGGCTATTTTGGATTAAAGGGACAAAGCACCACCCTGAGCACAGGAACTAACAAAAGGCTGGCCTCCAGCAGGCCACCATCTCATCTTTGTTTGTTTTTACCTGAATTCGATTGGAGCTGCAGCGTGATTTCACCCTTATTGGGCACTGGGAAGGCTCCACAATGTAGCACTAAGCTCAAGGAAAAGTTCAGAGAGAGTTCACAGCTGATTAGAGCTCTCACAGCAAAGGAACCCGGATGGTGAAGTGGATTCTCGGGTGTCTGATACGACTGAGCTGCACTGGCGTGGATTTTTACACGCCTGAACACTGTTGCATCCAGCTGCTGTATTTCCCTCACTGGGGAACTAATAAGTGCTGTTCTTCCCCTCCCAGTTTGCACATAATGTTTACTGAAAAATCATGGAGAACTCTGTTAAAAATATCAGAGTTACACGTCACATAAATATTTATGTCAGAGCAGCATAACAAGGCATAACTGGGACCCCAAGAATGGGTATGTGTAGCTACTATGCATTTACATAGTTCAGCAAATAGTACATGTTTAGTATGGCCTATTTTTGGTATGACTTCTCTAACTAAATTGTAAAGTTAAAGTGAGTTGTATTTTTGTTCTCTTAAAAATAATTATTGTTAGGCTAAATGATCAGAAGTCAAAGATACATTTGGTATTGCCTAAGAAATACCATCAGGTTTACAGAAAAGAATTCACACACAACCCATGCTAATTGCTGAGAAAACCTTTGTATTTGTTGCCTCCCCAGTTATAATGATCTGATTGTGAGAAGTCTGGCTACTTAGGAAATGTGTTGCAAAACACATGCGTGTGTCCCTGTTTTCACATCACCAAAACCTGGATGTGGGCAGGAACTCTGAGTGTGGCTGGCAGCTTTTCACCCCGCCTGACTCCCACAGAAAGGTTTTCTCACCCTTCAGTACAAAAGAGACTCGTTGCTCCATTTTAAGAGTGACTGTTGGCAGCAAATAGTTGTATCCAAGGCTCCCCTGCCAAAAAGGCTTCCCAAAGAATAAAATTCCCGCTTGGGAATATAAAAAAAATTAAAATTCCCATCTTGGCTCAGATGGTTGGGCTCACGAGTCGCTCCTGCCCTGCTTGGCTGCAGTTTGGGGCTGTGAGAGGGAGATCAGAGGCTCACGAGATGTTTTCTGTCTCTGCTGGAGTGAATTCACTGCTGATGCTCTGTGATAACAAAATCTGCCCTGTGCCCACTGACCTGGCTTTATGTGTGCTGTGTTGATGTGCTCCCTCAGCATCTGCTCATCGCTGCTTAAAAGATGTAAGATATTTCTATTCTCTGGAGAGTCAGTTTTCACTGTCTCAGGGTATAAAGAATGTGGATTAAGCACTTTATAAAGTTTGGGGAAATATAGCTAGTACAGCAATATTTCATTAAATGTGACTATGCAGTGTGTCCCATTACATATGGTGTATTCAAAAAGTTCAAGAGCAAATAAGTAAAATAAAACATATATTAGCATATCCCAAGAAAGCTCTAAAGCACTCCATGAAAAATTCTGTGGTTTTTTCCTTATTCATAAGCTAATTAATTTTTTGGAAACAGGCTGCAATTATGAATTTTGGAAACTAAGTGAAGCACAGCAGGGACTCCAGTTTACTGCCCAGCAAAAACTGTGACTCTTTTAACAGTTCTGACAGGCACAGCTGAGTCTTACAAGAGCTATTCCCTTCCCTCAAACATTTTTTTTTGTCCCTTCAAACAGTCTGTTGCCATATTAACAATCCAATTGTGCAAATGAAAATTTGCACTTACCCCATCATATTGTCAGGAGCTACCTTCTGATTTATATATTTCTCAACTGATTCCCAAGGAACACTGCAGGCATTAACCACTGCAAACAACAGGAAGGTTTTCAATGTGTGTATGCTTTACACACAGTCTGTGTCTGTTGGTGACATTTATTTTACAGCCTCTCTCTTTAGTGGTAATATTTGCAGCCCCATCATCAACGACCAAGGTAAGGGTTTTAAGGGAACAGTAGCTTGAAACAAAGATTGCCTCCAAGAACAAGGGCTCGAATGAGGCAATAAAATGTTTGCACACATGAAAAATACCTATGAATTCACTCCTTGGTCTGAGCTACAGAGGCAGGATGCAGGAACAGATTTCCCTGCTGAAGAGTTGCAGTGATTAATCACAGCCCGTAGGAAAGCTGCTCTGATGTTCTGCAGGGGAACTGCAGGGCCACCAGCATGCCAGGACACCGCCATGCCAGGACACCACCATGCAAGGACATCACCATGCCAGGACATCACCATGCAAGGGACATCACCATGCCAGGACACTGCCATGCCAGGACACCGCCATGCCAGGACACCACCATGCCAGGACATCACCATGCCAGGACACCACCATGCAAGGACATCACCATGCCAGGACACCGCCATGCCAGGACAGCGCCATGCCAGGACATCACCATGCAAGGACACCGCCATGCCAGGACATCACCATGCAAGGACACTGCCATGCCAGGACACCACCATGCCAGGACACCTCCATGCCAGGACACCACCATGCAAGAACACCACCATGCAAGGACACCACCATGCAAGGACACCGCCATGCAAGGACACTGCCATGCCAGGACACCGCCATGCCAGGATGCAGGAACAGATTTCCCTGCTGAAGAGTTGCAGGGATTAATCACAGCCCGTAGGAAAGCTGCTCTGATGTTCTGCAGGGGAACTGCAGGGCCACCAGCATGCCAGGACACCGCCATGCCAGGACACCACCATGCAAGGACATCACCATGCCAGGACACCGCCATGCCAGGACACCGCCATGCCAGGACATCACCATGCAAGGACACCACCATGCCAGGACATCACCATGCAAGGACATCACCATGCCAGGACACCGCCATGCCAGGACAGCGCCATGCCAGGACATCACCATGCAAGGACACTGCCATGCCAGGACACCACCATGCAAGAACACCGCCATGCAAGGACACCACCATGCAAGGACTCCACCATGCCAGGACACCTCCATGCCAGGACACCGCCATGCCAGGACACCACCATGCCAGGACACCGCCATGCCAGGACACCACCATGCCAGGACACCGCCATGCCAGGACACCTCCATGCCAGGACACCACCATGCAAGAACACCACCATGCAAGAACACCACCATGCAAGGACACCGCCATGCAAGGACACCACCATGCAAGGACTCCACCATGCCAGGACACCGCCATGCAAGGACACTGCCATGCCAGGACACCGCCATGCCAGGATGCAGGAACAGATTTCCCTGCTGAAGAGTTGCAGGGATTAATCACAGCCCGTAGGAAAGCTGCTCTGATGTTCTGCAGGGGAACTGCAGGGCCACCACCATGCCAGGGCTCCACAGAGGCTTCCCCGAGCCAGCACAGAGGCGACTTTCTGTCCCCTGCACACCTGCCACAAAGGTGCCAGCAGCTGCCAATTCCAGAGACTCTGAACTCATTTCTGAGCCCCAGGGGGCTGCTGTCTCATCCAGTGTGCAAAAAGGCTTCAGCAGACGGATGCCTTAGCATTAATTGTTATTAGCTGTCTCTGATTCATGGTGTGAAAGGGAGGGGCTGTGGTTTGCCAGTTTCCAGTTTAGTTAAACTGGAAATACACAGCAGCTTTCCCCTAAATCTACAACCGTGGTATCAATTTTGACAAGAACACGTGAAGATGCAGCTCCCTGTGCACCCATGGCAGAGTAGCAGCCATCAGCCTGTGCAAACACCCCCTCCTGTCTCACACAATCCTGCAAAATGTGCATGGATGGGCTCTTAAAATTACTTTGAGGGCTCCTGTAGTTCTTTCAGAGGCTGATGTTCTACTACCCAGCATATTGGGTATGGCACAGGTTGGGAAAACACCAATTAGGTTAAAGGGAAAATCCTTATTATATGTAAAAGCTTCTTTATATTTCAGTAACACATTTTCCACAA
Organism: Ammospiza caudacuta; assembly: GCF_027887145.1. Lineage (NCBI taxonomy): Eukaryota > Metazoa > Chordata > Aves > Passeriformes > Passerellidae > Ammospiza > Ammospiza caudacuta. Next base: position 77,342,766 of record NC_080596.1, read on the forward strand.
GAACCATTGAAAACCCTGACAAAGTGATATATGAGCAAATAAAACTTGAGTTTACAGCATACAGACTCACATTTTCTGATTTTTTTTCCCTCAAAACTCAGTGCCAACTGTTTTCTTTGCCATTTTTCTCCAAACCCCCTGTGCCAACCAAATGTCATTGATATGTGACTTTCCACACAGATAGATGGCATTGCAATTTTTCAAAGTACTAGACTGTGGCTATTAAGCATATTGCTTTAAACTTGCACCAAAATGAGAGGATATGAAGGAAGCAGACAGTTGGCAGAACTAGCCTTTCTACCACATATGTCAGCAAGAACTATAGCTTGGGAAAATGATGATTTCTGGAATATAGCACTAATGTATTTACCGTATGCCGGGCTAGAAGCTTTTTACATTCATGTTAGCAATGCAACTTGGTAATTTCACACAGGCAAACTGCAGGTCTATTTTTATTTTTTATAAAGATTTACTGTATAGGGCTGTAACATGGCTAGACTGTGTTATTTTTACCCACACACCCCATAGACTCTACTGGTAAGCTGTGAAATGCTGTCAGAAGGAACAGTAACTGCACTACACTTGTGGAAAACGCAAGTCCTCTGCATTATAAAGGTTATTTGCCTTGTCTCTTATTCATTTACCTATTTCTTTCTTAGAAAAACTGCATAATTTCTAAATGACCTGCCATTACTAGGAACTGCAGAGACTCTAACAGAAAGATAAATAAACAGATAAAAAGCTGGAAATGCCCATTTCAGAGCTTACAATGAAAGAAGTGAGTAAGGCAGAGCAGGTCTGCATATCTATGCCAAGAATGATACCAGAACACAGAACAGTAGAAGCCTTGACCAGGGGCATTTAAACAACTCTCATTCAGCCATTCCAGTCTCTCTCTGCTTTAAACACCTTCTGCTGCTAACATTGTATGGGCAACAGCAAAAAGGAGAACACACAAGAACATCTGAGTACACACAAGGAGCAAGACTTAGAGGGATGTAGTTCACATTGAGAACATTCCTTGATACTCCTGGCTGCTTTTGTTCTTCCTTCCTTTATCCCGTCCTCCATCTCTTAGCCAGGTTGTTCTTCCTCTCCGCTGCACCACCCTGATTTATAATGTTCCCACGTTACAGGAGGTGACCTCCTGAGAGCTGACACCCCCAGGCTGGGCCCTGTGTGCAGATTTAGGTCAAGAACAGTTGAAACTGGTCTGGGTAATCCCAAATCTGTTCCTCACTCCCATCACACCAAGCCATGCCTGTCGTCACCCACAATGACTCTTGGAGCTCTGTCCTGCTTGTTTCAAAGTGGTTGAGCTCAGAGGAGCTGGAGATGGCTGAAATATTATTTGTTTTACCGTATTTTGCACAGCCAAATGCATAAAGACACAGATGTACTTCGACCATCTCCAAAGTCAGCTTCTGTTTGGCTCAACACTGAGCTAGGCAAGGATGTGAAACATGGCTAAAATGCGTGCTCGGTTAAGGCAGGGGCCAGAAAAAGCTTTTAGGAATGTCTAGTGGGACTGATTTCCTCCTCTCTTTTGTGTTTTTTCCTGCAGATGACTGAACATGGGGATAGACAGCCCTTGATCCTGTTGTGGAGACTGCCCTGATGGGAAATGTGCTGTGTGCCTCTATCTGGGAGGGCCTGGGCTGGTTGGGACAAAACATTGCCAGTGTGGGGCAATTCTCCAGAGTGCAAGGAGGAACCTGAACCTCTCAGCACTGCTCATTTTCTGCAAAACTGTTTTACATGTGGGCCTTGACAGCACTGGTGGCTGGTTTTAGAGTTTTGCAAGGTGGACCATGATGTAGGACTGTCAATCCTTTCTAGATCTGGTGGCTTCTGAACAGTTCTATGGCAGCAAGGTCAGAGGGCTGCTGCTTGCTGGGGACAGGGGCTGTGAGGGACCTTCCCCATGTCCCGTGTGTCAAAAAGGAAAGCAACCCTCTCCACTTGCAGAACAGAAAGATTTTTCCTGTTTTGCCGGTGGTAAAGTGTGACTTGTGAGTGACCTGCTAACAGAACTTTTTCACTGACTCCTAACACTGAAAAGCTTTTCACATTTCACACTCAGAGTCATGTCCTTCCCCACCTTGTCACCACACAAATTTTCCATTTTGTTCCAAAAAAGTTATTTCCCCATCCCTCCAGATGCCAGACACCCAGCTGGCACCCTAGGCCCTGGTCCTACTTTAGTACTGAAGTTCAGGACAAATATTTAACACCATTTCAAAGGACAGATTACCAGAGCTTTAGACATAACCAAGGGAAGAGTTGCCCAAGGCTCACGTGACACACGAGACAAAGGATCCTCGGGGCAGAACCTTTTCCATGGAGACACTCAGCAAATCAATCCTGTTGTTACAAAAGGTGTTTCCCTGCAAAATGCTGTAGCAGTCAGGGGTTCCAGTGATGCAGATGATTTACTCACAGCAGTGCTAAGTCTTTCTGGAGTTGGTGGGATACCCAGCAACCCTAAAGGCACAATGTGGAGGAATCCCAAACACTACAGCATGGACATGAGCAGTGTCCTCCTATTGGCACAGCAGTTTTTATCTGCACAAAAGAGATTTGCAGAAAGACTCTGGCACAATGGACCACGAGAAACAGCATGTGCTCCAAAGGCACACAAAGCTGATCCGCAGACTGAAACATGTTGGCATTTTTGACACAGAGACCACAGAAGGAGAGAATTATCAAATTGCATTTCCTCAGGTCAGGAGCAGGTTAAATTCTAGAGGGAAAATAGAGCTATCACAGATAAACCAACAGCGCTGCATCTTGATGAGTTATGGCATTCTTTCCTGACTGCCAGAACAAGAGAGTTCAAAAATAAGTGGTAGCAATTTCACTTTTTAATTGGCACAATTGTAGAAAATGCTCCTTGGCAAGTATCAGGTATTATGTCTAACAGACCAAGCATTTGTCTGCAACAGACTTCCTTTGTGTCACACAGGAATAAATAGACACGATGCTGCCTTCTATGGCATAAGCATCACCTTGTGAGGGAGATGTGATGACTGTGAAATGAAGCTGAAGTTGGCAACGATAATGCAAACAAGAGGATACCTTCAGCATGAGTGCTGACCCCATTGCATGAATAGCACGATTCTGTCTGTAATAAAATCCTCTGCTATTGTCTGTGTGTGCATAAAACACCCTTGTAGTGAAATATATACTTGTGTTCTCTCCCAGAAAACTGAAAAAGATAAATTAGTGCCCTCTTATGCCTCGAGGCCAGAAAGCTGCAGACAGAAAATGAGAACTGGAGGTCAGTTCAGTCTGTTTCTCAAAGTTACACAGCACAGCTTCAGCTGCTGCTTCTTAATGCTGAAGTCTTGAATATCCACTGTGCATTGCCAAGGTCCTCTGTTCAGAAATTTACAAAATTAATAAACAATTTATTCCTTCAGACCACTACTGCTTACCCTCCCCTGCTTCCATTTTCACCTTTCACATTCCTGAAAACTCCTGCGCCTGAGCCAGTTTTAACTTCCAGTGACCTTACGTAGTCCCTCACATTCGCTGTTCACCTGCGGGTGCTTTTCTGATGTTTCACATTCGGACTGTACCTCACATCCCTGCTCATCCCGTCACCATCTGCACTTTCCACGTAAGCTCCAGCCCGGATTTCAGTCCCCTTGGCCCAAGAGCAGCGAGGAGCGAACGTCTTTAGAGGGAGCTCAGCACCCTCTGCTGTGTCCTCAGCGAACTGCAAAGTTACTCGCACATCAGGACCAATTCCTCGCAAAAACAAGGAAAAGTCTGTGAAGAGAGATGCTAGGAGAGTGATGTAGGGACTTCTGTGCCTGTTGGAAGATAGAACAAACCTTGCTTTTTTTCCCTTCTCCTCTTCTTAAAGAGTGAAATACTGAATACATTATTTTCAACTTTTTTGAACAAATGATAGATGCATTGAACTTGGCAAATGACATTCCTCAAGCTTTTACCTTTTTAATTATTTTTTCCTACCTATTACTTTATTTTATATAAGAGCCACTTAGATGTAAGTTTTGAAAAGAATCCCATTATATTCAGTTCATTAAAATTTTTTCATTTTTTTTCTGAAGCAAGAGGGAATGACATCCTCTGAGAAGCAAGAGGATGTCATTCAAAAGTGATAGCTCCAGTGCCTTTGATTTCTTCCTCAAACTACATTGTTTCTCTTCAAAGTGAATTTCAAAGCTGTAGAATTTCTGAAGATGAAGTTGCTGGATTTTTTTTTCTTCAGGATTAGACTGTGGGCTCAAATAGATTAGGTAATACATGTTAAGTAGAAGATACTACCAGAAGATACTACCAGACATTACTAAGTAGTTCAAAGCAGCAAGAAATAAGTATCTATTTCCATACTACATTTCTTTTCTTTATCGATGTTCCAAGTTCTCAGCCTATAGCTAAAACACAGTCTGCCTGTGTCCAGCTTTCAGCACAGAAAAGGGAAACTGATGATGACCTGAACCATGAAGATTGTTACTGAATTTGAGTGGAAACCACTGTGGTGAGCAAGAAACAGGAATCATTCTGTTCTCTATGAATATTCACATCTCTGAATGACAGGGTGATTCCTTGTTGTTGTGACTGATGTAGATCTTGCATGTATGACTCTTTCCTACACAAATTCTCTCAGACGGGGCTCATTTATACACACAAATTTTCAGCTTCATGAAGCTCAGTTCTGCAGTTGATGAGGGTTTGTGGAGCAGGATGGAAGAGAAACAAAACCAATAAAAGCAAAGTATTCCACCTGACTGCAGAATGCATCTTCCAGCAATATAAAAGGTTATAAAAGTTACAGTGTGACTTCACAGATTTGGATGACAACTCCGCAGTGTGATGAAACAGAGATTAGAGAGAATCCATCTCTTCTTGGGATGCAAAACAAACAGAAAACCACTGGGGCACAAATAATGTCAAATCTTGCAATAATTTTTTACCAGCATCACTTTTCCAGCTATTGAAGCTCACCTGGAATTAAAGGAGAGTTGAATTTCTTTAAGAGTTTCACCACACACCTTTATTTGAACATGTCTGTGGTAAAATTAAATCTTTTGGCTGGAAGTTTGCTTGGAAGGAACTTGACTTTGAGATCCCAGCTAAACTCTGAAGTATAAGAATACTGAGGAGGAGAAAATCTACCAACTTTCCCATGGTAAAAAAGGCAGTAAAGGCAGGTATACATTGAAATAAGGCAAATGTGAAGTTGAAAATTCCCATGCTGGAGCAGGGCAAGGACCCTTCTCCCTGAGCAGTGGAAGCAACCTGTGATGAACTGATTGCAACTCCCTTTCTCTGATTCCATGCACTCTTGGGGAGGAGGCAGAGTTGGGGAGGAGGGAGGGGTGGGGGAAAAGTTTTCTTAAGATTTATTTTACTTCTCATTATCCTGCTGTGATTTTCTTAGTAATAAATTCAATTAATATCCTCAAGTTGTGTGTGTAGCTTGCCCATGATGGTATTTGGTGAATGACCTCTTCCAGTTCTCATCTCAACTCCTAAACCTTTCATTAAGTTTTCTCTCTCCCATCCACTTGTGATATGAAAAGCAAAACATTTCAACCCAAAAGAAGTTTATCATATATTCAGGGAACTTTATCTCAAAAAAACACACCAGCTTCTAGTTTTATTATACTTAAAATAGTCCAGGTAAAGTTAAGGGTCAAAACAAAACAAAGGCACATCAATTTCAGAGTTGTTTGCAGAAAAAACAATTCTGGCACCCTTCATTCAGAGTCTCCAGCTGCTCCTCCTGTGCAGAAGTAAAAGCAGTCTTCACTGTGTTTTGTCTCTTCATTCCAGCTCCCCCATTTCATTCCATTTTGGGAAGAAATCACTGCTACCTAAATCAAATGGTGAACTTTCACTAGCACAGAACAGATACTGTGTTCTGAGCCTGCTAGAATGTAATATCCCTCAAAACTCAGCCCTTTTCAAGAGTGCAAACAAAAGGAGATGCATTGAGTAAGAACCAAACTTTGGAATTCTGAAATTAAAAAACCATAAAGAAATTGCTTTTTTTTAGGATTGAAGTCTATCTATTATACTGTACAGGCACAATTATTTATCCTGCAGCTAGTCAACATATAATCACGTTTTGCCTTAACACTTAGGTAATGAAGGACTTTTATTTATGCAATATATTTGAAGCCAGAATTTCAAAAAACAAAAAAATTTTGTACTCCCATCCAAAATTTCAGTAGATGTTAATCAGAAAGATCAGTGATGTTTTAAATACAGATTCATGCTGAACAATTTGCTGGTTTATGCCAATTTGACATATTATGGAAGTTACAAATACTTTGATATCCAGAGACTCTGCAGTGCATCTCCAGATCCTTCTTAACCAAAACAATTCACAGATGTTTGCTCATCTCTCTGCTGAACGTCCTCCTAAATTAGCTGATCCTAGAATAGAAATACAGGTACAAATGAAAAAAAACCCATGGTAAAACTAAAGCTTATTCTTGTAAATTATATGGGGAATTCATATAAGGAAAAGCAAAACTATCAAAAATTTGAAAAATCTACACAACTGATGAAAACTTTTCTATTGCCATTTTCATGAATGTAAATGTGCTTCTCGGTATTTCCATAAAAGCATTTTTGCCATATTTCAATTTTAGCTACACAAGTGAATCTCTAAGGCATTATTCTGTATATGAACTGAAGTTAATTGCAATCATATAGCCAAATGACATTGATTACTAAAGTTCAATCCACCTACTTTTTTAATAACATTAATTTCTCCTACATTATTTAGAGATCCTATCAGGCCCATGCATTATTTCACATACTGTATCTTTCCAGAAATCTCACAATTAAAACAATTGTGATGGAAGATTTTACAAGCTATAAGCCTTCATTTCTTAAAATATTTTTATTTTGGTTTCATGAACTAAAAACTACTTGGGATTTGCAGGAAGGTCACATTTATTAGTATGGACTGAAGGTGCTTTAGAGATGAATTATTTTTTTAATATAAGTTAAAAATAATATTTCAATGGTAATGCAAACTCAACAATAAGGAGAATTAGGTTTGCAAGATGTGATTGGTCAGGGTGCTACATGATCTCATCCAGGTTCTCTTTCCCAAAAAGGGCTGGACCATTCAAGGTGCCTTCTGACCAGGGCTGGTCCATGATTCTGTGACTCTGATTCTGTGATTTTATTCATTAATCTGCCCCAGTGCAATTCCTACCCACATCCACCCCCCCTTGTGCTGATGTTTATGCAGCTTTTTTGCTAGTTTTATGTTGCACTCAACAATAACACCCCAGACTAGCTCCCTTTTTACTGTGATCTGTGGACATTTACATGGATGGCTTGATAGGCAGATCTTTAAGAAATGTGCAGTTGAGACAGAAAATTTGGACATTATCAGATTTGAATCTCTTAAAATCTAATTCTGGAGTGAAGCAAGAACACATTTTCACAGCAGATACCATCCCACACATAAGACCAAGGCAAAATACAATCACAAACACCAACATCTTTTATATTTTGCTGAAAGCCTATTTCCAATTCTGAAATACCATTTTTATTTTGGTTCATTTATTTAAGCTGCTATGCTGAAAATCTTTTCAGGAATGCTAAATGCTCGTTTATAAATCCACTTGCCTTGTTGTCTCTGCAGAAGCCCAGAGATGGTGATTGGCTGCCTGGACAGAGGCAGCTGTGGGGAAGGTGATGTAAATGGATACAGCTGAGGGGTTCTGAAATCAGAATTAGCCCATGATCCCCTCTGACTGCTCTGGGATGCAGCTGATGATGGACAGGAGCTGTGTGGTAATCTCAGCGCAGGGGTGGATCTGTTAATGAAATTCATTCATGTGTGTGATTTGAGGCTACCATCATAACAACACAAAATATTTCAATGGTACTTCAATTTGTTGTCTATATATTTTTACTTACTGAATATTTTCACATGTTTCAAAAGGCAGACTGACAAAACAATTATGGAATCAGAGGTGGAAAAGAAGTGCTTTGTTACGCATATTTAAATTTCTGCTAGGAAGATATACTTGGCTTAATGATTATAAAGAACATGAGTTTAATTTTTCTGGAATAGTTCAAAGTTATTGATGTTAATAATTCTCACCATTTAAGACATTTTCAATGTTTAAATTATAAAAACAGAAACACCTGTTGCAGGCTGCATGAAAAGTTCAGGTTATTCAGAGAACAGCCCTTGTGCAGATATTGTGCTTTCATCTCTGATTTTTGTACGAATGACACAGCAGAGACACTGTTAAACTTCCTCATTATAAAATTACCCCTTTTTATAGGAGTACCATGACTGAAGATGCCAACAGCTACAGAAGCACAGATTGTAACTGCATATATCTTTGCATCTTTGAAAAATGTGATTTCAAAATAAAACTTTCCCCCAAACCCAAACATTCATGTAGATGATAGCCAGGCTGCACAGCAACACTTCAGATCTAGAATATAGCCTCTGAACAGATTAATAAAGGCCAGAGGTGACATTTCACTCTCTTGTAGGAGATGGTAACCTCTTGAAAAAGTCTTGAATTACCTTGTAGATCCTGTTCCACTACTCTGACTTGGCTTTATTAGAGCTATCTGAGAAGTCCTGTAGGATACACTCCCTGGTGGAATCAGATTTTTGAAAACAACGTGAATTACCCATTTTACTTCAGAGATAACTTTGTAAATAAAGATTAGTACTTTTATTGCATGATTTGGGACAAATTCATGATTGATTCATCCAAGAACTAAAAATGGTGCACAATTACAATAGTCAGTGAGAGAGCTCAGCTGTCACAAAAACATCATATTGCACCATCCCTGCAAATCTTGTTCCAGTTAAACACATGGTGGTTTCTTTCACCTTCTTTCATTTATTAGACTATTATTAGACTATCAAGACAGCTGTGCTGAAGTGCTCCAGCTCTTCAGCTGATCTTTTTTGCCCCATCCACCTCTGAGAAGGAAACTCCTTAGTGCACCATTAAATCATTGCTTCCACTTACCCTCACTTTTGCACATAAACTTTGATTCCCTCAGCCTTGTCCACTGCAAAACTTTATGTGAAAGTTCTGAAATCTGCTGAACATATAACTGTTCTACATAAAATTTTACTGTCTAATAAATATCTATTTATGTTTGGACACAATAAAAAAAAAACCAGTTAACCTCAGCTCTCTTTATCTAGTTATGCTTAAATTTATAGGCAACCATGGATTTAGGAAGGATCTGAGCATATAAATCAGACATAACATAGAAAAAACAATTTTTCCTCCTCCATTGAAATTGCATTTGTCTTTGTTTCAGGACACTTACACCATGTAAAAACACAAGAGTGCTAAAAGTTCTTTCTGTGGCTGCAGATGGATTCTATGAAGTGCTGAAGCCAGGTGAAAGCTGCCTGAGCACAGACTGCTGCAGAAACATGCTGAATGTAAAACCAAAACGGGAGAGACACACACAGACAGCAGGCCTGCAAAGCATCAGGAATTCTGGGGAAGTCCTCACAAACAAACAGTTCTCAAGAGACTGCACCAGGTCCAGCAGGCTGTTACTCATGCCTTATTTACATCTGAGAGTTACCCAAGCTCAGGGTGTGAAGAAATCAAAGACAGGAGTGGCAGATAAAATGTCTTATACCCTATAACAGTGACAAGGTAAAAAGAAAAATCACTTTTGAAAGAAATTCTTGATCTCAACTACCTCATTTCTGTCATTAAATATTTTTTAACTTCCATTTAGTCTCCTCCTTTTTCTTCATCTGATATTTAATATTACATTGTGGGCAATGTTACTCTCTGTTAACCACAAATACACAAAATTAAGAAGCTTAACAGAGGGTCAACAATGTATATTGCAAGTGTTCCTTGTATTTTCTTTGCAACTGTTGATTCAGCAAAAATTGGTTTGGTTACAAGTAATCATCCACTGAACAGAAGAGGTAAGTACTAGGAAAACATTTCATACTTCATTTTAACCATTTCCCAGCTGCTGAAGTGAATTTGCCACGTGGTAAATTCCTCACACCTCAACACAATTCAAATTTTTTAGTAAATTGCTAATGTGTGGATTTTAATTTATTCATCCTCCTAATACAACAGAAATGTTACTCAGTTACAAAGTTTACTTTGACTCACCCATACGTCCATCCTGTGGTGGAGTTATTACTGATAATCTTGTTGGACCAGTTGGTGTCTCCAGCTAAATGAACAAGTCATCAACCACAGTGTAATAAGCATATTAATTAAGACATTTTAAGATATTTTTAAGGTCTACAGAGCCTGCAGATTTCCAGAACTCTCTGCTGTCATTTTTGTTCATAGCACTAAAATGCAAAAGCTAAGAATTAAGTTACTATTTTTAAAGATCTATGGGCAGGTGGGAAATATTTGTATTTTGGCTTTATTATATAACCTATCACATTCAGATAAGAAGTGTTATCAGACACTCTCACTTTTCTGTGCTGACATTCCATTTGCAAGCTAGAGCTGTTCCTGGGTGTCACCTCTCCTAACCAGGACACCAACACCATGAAAAGCTCCTGCCTCCATTCTCATGTGAGCAGCATCACTCAAACCCTGCAATTCCCTACTCAGGCATCAGAGTCTAAACGGTGCTTTCACACCACTGACATTTTTGCAATATTGAGATTTTAAGAATTTGCATTTACTTTGATATCACAAGTTTAAAAGCCTGTACATGGCATGTGGAGAATATAATTCCAGAAATTATTGTTGTGATTTATTTGCTTTTGGTTTCTTTTGGGGAGCATCTGATTTCTATCCTGCATCAAGCACATCTGAAACCATCATGCACATCAGAATGGTTTTGAATGGGATGGGGGATGAATCCTATTTTTTGCAGCATTAACAGAGTAAGAGAAATCAAAAGGATATGTGTGTGTAACTATACATAAACAAGTATTAAAAAAACCCCACTTACTTTCCTCATTGGTGAAGGTACAGGATCAATCTCCATTGCCTCCATCCTTGCAAGAAAGGTCAAAGTATGACATTGTAATAAAAATAACATTTTCATTATAAAGACTGAAATCATGTTGGATTCTAATGTTAAATTTGACCAGTAATGGAAAAGCATAATACATAATGCATAAGACACGTAAGTATTTAGAATTTATTCCAGAACTCAGTAGCAGTAAGAAAAACCTATTCACTGATTCTGAGCTTTGGTTTAGACATTTACAGAGTAAGTTATTTTATGATTAGCATTGTTATTCTTCTATTTGTCTGAATAAATATGCATATTTATGTAGTTTTCATTTGTATCCACAACAAGGGCACTCTGAATCTCTGGGTTTTTTTGTAGAAAAGGAAGTCACAATCAAAGGAATAAAAATATTTTAGCTTGAGCAAGCTGTATATTCATTTTACTTAAAATTAAATGAGCCTTAGTGGAGTGGCTCATCCCATCTATCCTGAGATCACTACAGTGCACATATAAGTGTCTGTACAATAAATTTGTTTTTCTCTCTGGTGAATGGAGAGTGTCTCACTAATCTACCTATTTGTGCATTCATCTACGTAGCTATTCATCCAAAAGTTCTTTGCAATAAGGTGCATCATGCCTTAGATTGCTTTCCAGTAACCACCACCCATACAACTGTAATGTACACTTGAATGGACAAGACTTTCCTCAGTTCTTTCGTATTTCAACAGTTTGCAAAAACAAAACACAAAAAAAAAAATCAAAAAGTACTTTAAAATAACTACAAAAAGTTTACTTTCTGTACAAAATATTAGTGAAGGTTTTAATTGAAAATGAACAAGTTTGTACCCACGTTTCAGAAGTGGAAGGACGACTCGAATGAAGAGAATATGAAGAATAAACATTCTGTTTCCTTGAAGCAACTGAAGTCATTAAGAAATTGAATATTAGAACACAGCTATGTCCAGTGACAGGTATTCCATAGCTAATATTTTAAACCAACACTTCTTACTGGATGGATTTCTGCTCGAACTGGAAAATGGCAGCGGTGTAGTGTTTTCAGGAGGCTTCACACTAAAGGGGAAAGAAGAACAACAGATATAACCTGAAAGCTGGTTTGATTAGTTAACATGCCTAACTGGCCAGTAAAGTACAAAATCAAAGCATTTATCCATCAGGAGCAGGTTTTAACATGACACTATTTGCCATGAAGCAAAGTTAGAACTTATTTGGTAAATCTGTGAACTTGATCTTTACATCATAATACTTGCAGTGCTCATTACATACCCAACAATATCAAATTTAGCACAACGTCATGGCAAAGTACTTCAGAGAACAACAGATGTTAAAATACAACCATTAACTACAGCTAAGCACAAAATTCATTTAATTTCATGAAATTATATATTTACCAAACTTCAAGAAATCTAGTTATCAAATGAAATATTGGCATTTTCATGCTATTCAACAATAACTTTGCAAAGCTGGTACCTTTGGCAAGAATCATAAAAAGGAGGAATATGTTTACTAGGCAGGCAAAAAGAGGCCCTAGGACACTTCTCTCTAGGTAGAACTCAAAAAAAAAAAATCTAAAATTCAGTAAGAACTCTGTAATTGATATAACCAAGATGCTATTCATTTGTGATGCAGACAAGAAAATGGAGGCATAAAATGAATAAAAATATATAAACTGCAATAATCCACCACATACAGAGTTTCCTTTATACTGATTTTCTTTCTGTTACATTACACCAAGCAGCCTGGGAGAGCAAAATACAGTATTATGTGCATTTAAGAGTCAAGGGAAAGTCTGTACTAAAAAAACACAGAAGAGGAATAAAGATCAATTAAAGATCAAATCTGTGTAACTAAAATGCTGGTTTCATGAACTGGCTTATTAAGGAGATTTAAATAACAATTCTGGCTTTATGTTGAAAGTAAGTAAGATGAAAAGATGAAGGTGTATCAGTCATTTAGCAGAGGGATAAGGATAAGTGACCTCTTGGCTCCCAAATTGAAACATTTGAGAAAAGAGAGTAATTCAAGATGAGACAAGAATTTAATTTTTACTAGAAATAGAAACAATGAGAACTATGTTACAAAACTCTGGTAACTTTATAAATAGGCTAAGATAGCAGGAAAGGCACCACAGCATTTTCCAGGCTGATGCTATAAAGTCCATTGTAAAATGCACAAACATGGTTATGTAACTGCAAATAAAAAAATAGAACTGAATATCTATACAACAGACTTGATTAAAAGTTCATTTTTAGAGTTAACTACAGAGTTGTGTTGTAAAATAAAAGGATTTCTTCCTGACAGGATTGATTGCTGTGAATAAAACGGATCTGATGTCAGAAATCACTATGCATTTATTTCTGTAAAAACACACAAGGAAGGCAAACAAAACATGAATTTTCATTCCTTTATCAATTAAAAGTACTGCTGTCTGATTACATTTACTTTTTCTGCATTAAACCTCTTACCATTGTAGCTGTTGAATTTGTTGTGTTACTTTCTTGAGAGACTCTTCCAGCTTTGCTATCTGTGAGATAATCAGAGATTGAAACAAAGTCTGTTTGTGTGATATACAGCTTCATTTTCACCCAGCTAGCATTCTAAAGTGCTGAAAGGCTGCTTTCTATTGGTTTTAATGTTGAGACATCACTGCAATTCCAGATTTATGGGAGCTGTTATGGCTGTGTTATGGAGCCATTAAACAGTCAGTCTGGAAGAGATATGCTTCTTTTTGGCACTTAAAGACTTTGTTTGATTACCGTTTCTTAAGTATGCTGGTAATACTGGATAAATGAACACTAGCAAAAGGGCTTAAAAACAGTTTTCTTTTCTTTTGCTTCCTATTTTTCATATCTGATATAAAAGCTTTGTTATGATTAATATAGAGTTATCTGAAAAAGCTACCAATAAATGTACAAAATACATTGTTCCCATATTTCTCATTTCAGATTCAAAATGTATTCAGCTCACTTCAGTATCTATTTGTAGTAAGCCCAAGTGAAAAGTTTTGCTACTCTGTTGAGAGACACAACCAGAAATATCTCCATTAAAAATGTTATGAGCTGGCAAAATGGAAGAATATTAAGGTCAAGAAGACTGGGTCAGCTCCTAGTATGTGTATTTTTTAGTCTTTCATTAGGTGAACATATATTATATTTTATGAAGGATGTAAAAATTTACTCAATAGCCTGAATACTGCATCTATGTTTTATCCCTCATTTCCATTATGTGACCTTAATCCTTCACACTGTTCATATTTTGATTTGAAAGCAAATTATGAATTTGCTTGTTAATTTTCCATGCTTCTCAAACTATTATTTGAATCCTTTAATAAAATTACCTGTTTTATAAAATCATACTGTTTGTGGGAGATACTATGCTCTTTTTGCAGATGAAAAACTCTGCAAAACAGATTAAAGAAAAAAATGTAATTTATGTAAGATCTGGTTTTTGGTATTCTGGTTTTTTTCTTCCTTCCTAATGAGAGCTAGGTTTGATTAAGAAAGGAACCAGGCAGGAAGAATGTACTTTACCCTGTTGCTCTGTAGGACTGGGTAATTTTAAGACCAAAGTACCTTAAAGAACATGAGCAACTCTTTGATTTTCAGTATTTTGGGATCCTAGCATAACAGGACATCTACACCTGCCAGGAACATGGACAACAAGTGGCCACCACCACCTGCACCCAAATACCTACACAAACCACAGAAACGACAAAAAGCAGTTTAATGAAGCCCACGAGACCTTGTTGGTCGACAGTGACAAGGATGACAAACTAGAAATAAGGAAGGGGCCCTGGAACAAGACAGCCAAGCATGAGAAACTGGACTGGTGTTTAATACAACCAGCCTCTCCCGACCCTGATCCAATGCAAGCACTTTTAACATGCTAACATTACACAGAATGGGCAAAACAACAACAAACCCGCCCAAAACAGGGTGCCATTGGAGCAGCAACCAACTGTATTTTCAACTGTTTTGGTACTGTCACTTGGACACCTTCCTTAGGTCGAGCAGCACCCCTGAATACTTCACAAACACTGCTGAGTGAATGTCTCAGCAGTAACAACTTAAAAAACTGCCATTACAAAGTATCAGAACTCTCCACAGCTTCTTTGGAGATAACATCTCAATTTATGCTGAATTCTATTAAGTTATTTGTTTTACTTTGCCTTCAGGTTTCAGTTTCACCATCTGGAGTTGGTACAATAGATTAGAAGGGGGATGAAATCAGGATTCCTACCTGGTCTGGCTTTGAAAGCAGAAGGACAGGACCCTAAAAGAACTACACACATCACAACACACTATGAGTGATCCCAAAATGCATTCATGGAGAAGAAGGAAGAATGGGCCACAGAACACCTGATTTCCCAAGCTTTCTATCCATGACAACCATACCAGAAACTCTCCTCACACATGAAATGCCAGCTGGGCAGCTACATGAGCTTCTTCTCTGAAACTTCATACATGGGGCACCCACTCATAGGTCAAGTCACCAATACTGCCAAGTTGCCTTAAACAACATCCCATGTCCTTAGAAATAAAAGAAAAATCCAACAATTTAATCAAATATTTAGAAGTAGCTGAAAAATGGAAAAGGAATCTGCCTTCCAAGCTACACAGGAAGAAGCACAGTAACAAATGCAGTACCTGTTCTCCACAGAATAATTAATTCTGTCCTTCACACTCAGCTATCCCAAATTCAGGGTATCAGCCCTTAGTCTTGTTCTGCATAGCTCAAACTTCTCATTTATTTTGTCTCCTTTTCCTCTGGGCTTATCTCCCACCTCCTCCACCTTCCCCTCCACACAGTGAACTGCTTTCTTCCCTCCCTGTCCTTTGATCCTCCATTTAATTTTAACCACCTTACAACCAGAATATTTTACTAGAAACATTAAGCAGAATTAATAGTCCTCACAGACTAAAAACTGGTATTTATAATGATAGTAATGAGTCAATCCTGATAAATTATTCTAAGTATTCACATAAAAGATTAATATTGTTTCTAAAAATAAACCAAAGTGACAAGGCAAACACAAACAAAAACTGAGACAATCACAATTAGAGTTACCTTTTGTTTGTGGTATTTTAATAAACGCTTACGATATTTTTCTTGAAATTCTGATACCTAAAAATAAATACAGTTATATCAAGCTGCACACAATTACATTTATGCACCTCAGCAAAGAAGTAATGGAAAATAACAGTATTCAAAGTTTTCTGTCTTTTATAGGCAGTTAAAATACCTTTTTTGAATCCTCTTCAAAAAAATCCCAAACTATTCTAAGTTATTATCACTGATAGAAAAACTCTTATAGAGTTAATTTAATCCAATATGACCTACAGTAGAGCTGGTAGATTTATTTCACCGAAGTTATATTTTAACACTATGTTCAATAAAAAGGTAAAGACATTAGAAAGCCAGTTTAGCTGCAGTGTTTCTTATTCATCAGTGCTAAGCAAACACATAAAATTAATGGCAACATAAAAAGTAATCTGTCTTACTGGCAATTATAATATGCCTTGTAAAAATACCCTGTTAATTAAAAAATAATTGTTAGACACACTGTCTGGTGATGTGTAAGCACTTCTTGTGTCCACATGAGGATCATAAACCATGACAAAGTTAAAAGTAAAAATGACAAGGTAGGCAAGACAAGAGCTTGAGGAACAAATTACTATAGGCAGTAACTTCTAATAAATCTTCTCACATGTAAGAAAACTGCCAGAAAATCTGCAGGAATTGAGACAACCAAGAAGAACCAGAGTATAAACCCATAGAGGAGTATCCAACTTAAATGGTTATTTTATTCCCTGTGGAAGGACCTGGGAGGTTCCCACTGAATACTCATCAAAGGATCAGTGTGTCTTTGGAAGAACTGATGGAAGTAATGTTCACTTGGAAAGTGGTGGCTCTGAGCTGTCTCTACTCACTCAGAAATGAGTTCTTTGGTCTAGGAGAAACCTGAATTTGCCAGTTTAGTGCTCAGTACCAGTCAAAAAGCAAATCAGATCTTACCAGTTTAAAATGGAATAGGGGCCATCATCATTCTCCTTTAATAAATGCATGTTCCTATATCTTGAGTCTGCCTAACACCTCAGAAAGGACAGAGTAGGTCTGGAAACAGTTCAGAATAATCAGAGGTACGCAAGAACTTGAGTAAAAGAATGACCACATAGAATATGAATCTTCATGGCTGAAAAACAAACAGTTGAAGAAGGGCTGCATCAGCAGTCTAAAACTACTGCTTAGCACAGATGTAGTGCATGAGAATGGATCCTTTTTCCTCCAGAATCAAATTCAAGAGTAAGAAATTAAACTAACAGGTTAAAATCTGAAAAATGAAACAATCATCATGCAGTGAAAAACCTGGGGATCACCCTTCCACAATGAGACAGATGCTAAAATTCAGGGAACAACCTGACAATTATGTGGGGGAAAATATCCACCAAAGCTTCTGAATGCAGAACAATCCCACTTTGAGAAATCCCTGTGACATGAGCTGCTGAAAGCTGGGAGGCTCTTCTGAAGATGGGTCACTACATCCAGCTCTGCCCTCATGCTTTCCTAGCACCCACAGAAGTGACAAGGTATCAGATTAGATGAGAGATTAGAGAAATTGCTCTTACATCTTTTGATTCTGGGACATGTTCTGAACATACCTCAATGCCCTCACTACACTTCAATATGTTCCCAACACGTTATCCCAGGCTACAGAAGACCTGCCTCAGCCTGGAGAGATTGAGCCCTCTTTTTTCCTTGCTTTGGCACACTCTGGAAGTTTGTGTGACTGGAGGTGTGCAGGTTCCCTGCATTTGTTCAGTTTATGGGGTAACTGCTGATCCTGCTGTTAAAAAGTGGGTATGGAAGGACAGAGGAAGAGTTCACATTTACCTTGTGTCCCTTCTGAGGAGAAGCACTGCTCAGGAAAGGGCCAAGCTCAGCTTTGGAAAAGTCTGTGAAGCCTGGGGTAGAGCAAATGTGAATCCATGACCACTGCTAGAGGACACAGGTGATACTGCCTGGGTTTTGTTCTTCTGGATCAGGAAGCTCACCCAAAGGTCAGCAAGTCCAGCCCAAGGAGACGAGAACAGCCAAAGAAGGCTGCAGCCAGGCCCAGGGACAGTGTACTGCTGGTACTGCTGGAGTGGCTGAAACTGCTGCTGAAGTGCACAGGGAGAGGGACAAGGACACAGAGTCCCAAAGCCAAGCTGAAGAGTCGCAGAAAATGAGGAGGAGAAGGGAGTTTGGATGCATTCATTTAACCCAGAGAGCTACAGAAGTTCTTGACTGGAAACTAAGCCTGACAAAAGTAATCCTATCTGGAATTCACAGAAAGCAGGAGGAAAATGACCTTGGAATCATTTGCTGGATCTACCTGGGAAAAAAAGAGGTGTGTTTTGATTAAACAAAAAAAAAATTAGAAGGGAGAGAGAGCACAGTCAGCTCAGGACCGTGTCCAGCTCAGGTTTTCACTGCGTAACTTCTTATTGCTGTAATTAAGGCACACTATCTGGGCACGTTTAAGCTTCTGGAAGATTTAATTTTTCACTGCATGGCATTGAAAGTGATTTTACACCATTAAAATAACCAGACTAGTGGTCCTTAGAGAGAGTTTGGAAACATAAGCAGTGACCATAATGAATAATTTATGTCTCCTTAAGAACTCAGAAACTGTGGAATTAAGGAAGTTAAGATGGTAATGGGCATACATTCATTTTCAAGCATTCACTCATTCATTTTTCCCATTCACATAAAAGTCAGTAGGAGTTGCTGATTATTTTATAGAGTTAAAAAGTTTAAAGGCAGATTCACCTGTGATATTTCTTTTGAATATTTCTTGCTTAACACATCTATTGGCATGAACAGTGATTGAATATCAGCACTTGTCTATGAAGAAATGAAAATATACCAAGGTTAGCATTTTTCTTAGCAAGTCATATTAAATAAAGTCTTTTGTAAAGTGTTTCTTAAATTAACTAATGAATCTATATTAAAAAAATTGACAGATTAGACGAGGATAAAGCTGAAATTGAGAATGAGCCTAGTTTTCTTAAATGGCCGTATCAAATACCTGGAAAGCATTGGGGTTTTGTTCAATATACTACCCACATATATACTTACAGTGATTATGACAGTACCTGGGCACAGAGGACATTCAAGGAGGTGCTGTGGCCCTTGGAACGGGCACTGCACTCACACCAACAGCCACACTTCTGGCAGCCCTTCCCAGGCTTCGTGGTTCTCACCACTCCCAGCCACATGGGATGCATCCCACAACCAGTTTTGTTTCAAAGTCCTTTTTCAGAATGGCTCCAATGCTGACTGGGATCCCTTTGTCTCTCCCTGCCCGCTGGGCAGCGCAATATTATCCCAGAATAAGGACAGAGCCTTAACGTAATTGTTGAATTTTTAAAACTTTTTATGACTTATGTCTTTTAATCAGAGCTGTGCATGCTTTAGGAAAAATGCTTTTCCTTGCTTTCCCCAGCGACTAATTGTTACAGAACTCACAGAAGGTAAGTAATTGTATTTGAGACTTCCTCTGCAATTTGACTTTGGTTGACTTAGCCAAAGATTCAAAATTTTCCAGCTGACAGATGGAGAAATGCAGACAAACAGAACAGTTAACCTAAATATGGTATTTCAGGAAAGAAAATAAAAACAATAATATTCCATCTTGAAAACTTAAGAGATTCATAAAAATATATTCAGCTGCTTTAAATGAAATGCATTCATAGGAACCAAGCTCTTGCAATCTATTTAGGGTTCTCTCAAAGCAATGATCTTGGTGTAAGTACCTATCAGATTTAAAAAAAATAAAACCCAACCAGCTTCATAGTGATATAAAAACTCTTTCAAATAAAGATTTGTGTAACTCTGTTTATATTTTATCTGCTGTATGGAGGAGCAGCAGATGTTCCTTTGATATTCTGAAATACTGAAGAGCCAGATTCTGATTTATTGTAACACTTAACCATGCTCTGGGGAAAAGCAAGTGGGGATCATGAGACACAGAAGGAAGACACGAAGGTGACAAGAATGCATTACTGTAAAGATGAGAATATTTAATGTGTACATGCTGATTACCCCAACATACAATTTAATTAGGACTTCTAACACATTTGTAGGACCTCCTCTCATTGGGAATTCTTCCATAGCATCAAGCTCATAAAGCTTACCAGGTATATTTCCACTCAGGTTCCTGAATTATAGAGCCATGACTTTTTTATATGCATCTTTAATTATCATTCCAATCATTTTATCTGTTCTTAATCAAGGATAAGCAATCATCATTAATGTATTTTTTAAAGAATATGGTAATTTGCTTCCTTCCAGCCCTCCAGAGCAGTGGCAGGTTCTAATGAAACATCTAATATTTTTCTTATTATCCCAATCATTGCATTTTTAAATTCCTTCTGTGCTTTTGAAGTAAATTATCAACTTCTGCTGAAAGGGTGCAATTTAAGACTGATGTAACTTAAAAATTAACATTGTTTGGAGCAAAGTGCTGCACAAGATGACCTTCACAAGTCCTCAACAACTTAAATTATTCTTTGACTGAAATTAATAACAACATTTGCAGTGACAATACATTGATATTGAAAGCATATTAAAATATACCCTTTAGAATTTTTATGAAGGGCTTTTGATTTTTTTCATATTTGATTACTGTGTGCATTTCTCCTTTGTATTATAATTGCATTTTGTTGTTGTGTTGCAATTTTTTTTAGTAACATTGTCTTCTTCAATGTGCAAGACTCCTAGGAGGCCTTCCTGTTTAGCTGTATTGAATTTTATTAAATGTTTTTAACGTTTCTCTTTTATCCTTATAAGGCATTGGCTCTTAGGTAGGCATCAGTCTACAAAAATATGAATGTGTTCACAAACTATTTATGAAATCAGCTAAAGAGAAGATTGCTCCTGGGAGAAACGCAAAATGAAAGATTCCTAATGATTAATCAAGAACGGGAATTAAAAGCTCTTAATTCTCCAGTGAATAACAAAAATTCCCAACAATATTTCAAACCCTCTCTTAATCACACAGCCACAAGGAAAATAGTTAACCTTAAGAGAAAATGGGGAAAAAAACCTAATCCACTTAAAAACACTGCAGAGCCATAAGGCAGGCTTTCAATTCAGTCCATTACATGAAATAATTCATTACAGTTCATTTCTGTGATGTACAAATGCCAAGATCAATAAACATTTTTCCACATTTTGAAAGTAGTCACTGATGTTACACAGTAACCAGCCGTATTTCTTGAAATGTTTAGAATGATTTACAGCCTGGCAGTACCTGAAAACCTAAAGTTTCCATGGGCTTTAATTTACAGGAATATTTACAACAAAAAGCAGAGCTGTCTAGTGCCTGAGCATCTTAGTTTAGCAACCTATCATCAGTAAATACTCATGTCACAGTTGGCAAAAACAAAAAAGGAAGCATTCTTTAATGCAAATAGTTTAGCTGTTAAGCAAAGCACAGATTCATGTAATGCAACAAAACTAAAGCTTGATTTACCTCTTTTGAAAGGACTAAGGTACGACAAGCCCTCCTACAGACCAGACATTCATCTTTTTTGCCTGTAAGGTAAAGACACATTTAAAATATAGATCAAACTGAATATATATTGATTACATTGCAAATATAATGTGATGCCTAAACCTCTTGAGCTTGTGGAAGAAATCTCCAGGTTACACAAGAAACATGAATAAACATGAATAAAGAATTTGATTCTATAACCATTACACTGAGTTGAGCAGGAAAAATGTATGTGAATGTCATCAGGTCTTACTCCTCTAAATAAGCATTCATGTAAATGATTTTATGAATATCATTAGTGTCACAGAATGCAGGTGACTTTTAGTTCCCTTGATTTAAATAGGACTACTTGCCTGCTTTAATTAAATGTATGCTTAAGTGCACTAATGACTTACAGTCAATCTGATATATGGCTTTTTAGACTGGGGCACAGTTGGGTTATCCCAACAAAATATATGAAGCCCAAATGTCAAGAAACTAGTAATTTTGCCTTTTGAATTCCTCCAGTGAGAAAACAATAAAATCACTTTAAAAAACTTTATGACTTAAACTCTTTATCTGCAAACATATTAGAAAATATCTATAGCAAATGCACATTATTTCAATATTTATAATTTGTAATTCTACTAGCTACTGCCGTTCTGAAGATTCTAGGATCGGTGTTTATAAACATCTTTAAATACATTTTAAACCTCATTACTACTGAATTCACAGTAAAAAGATCCATAATCCCTCATATATTTTTCTGCCAAGCAATACTAAGAGCGGAGAGGAAAGTGTTCATGTTCTAGGGGCCTGCAAGCTGCAGAGGCTGCATTTTATGGTCCTCTATCCTCAATAGCACCCCGTGAAAATATCTGGTCAAAAGTTTTTAGTTCTGAAATAAAGACTGATCATTTTTTTCTGTGTGCCCTTACAAAAACCAGGGCATTTAGCACGATGCGAAAGGGGGAAACATTGATACTCGTCTGCTGCATTTTTTTCCTTTTTTAAAACAACTTCATTATTCCTCTGCCTTTCCCACGTATCTTTGTCCAAGAGCTTCACATGAGTCGCAGAATATGACTCTGGAATTGTACATAACACAAGAGCTTCAAAACATCACCTCCAATCTTCCCTCCTGCTGCTGAACGTCTTCAGGAACAATACTGAGCCTCAAAACTTATTAAAACGACTTACAAAACCTACTCTAAACGAATCCTCCGTTTTTTCAATTGCTCTTTCACTAAGGAAAAAACATTATTTTCCCAAAATTTTCCGGAGCAAAAAGCCATCTATTTGTGGGGTGCTTTTTTACAAAATCATGGATTATAAGCATCCAGAATCCAGTTTTATTAAGCCTCCATCGCGTGTACCCAAGGCTTGCTCTCAAAGCCACATCCACCTGGAAGTGGACACAGTTTTAGTGTTCAAAGCGAATCAACAGCAAGGACTGGAAAGGCTTATCAGTAACATTTGAAAAAGCGCTCAGGGCTTCCTTTTATTCCACAGCGGGTGAGAAATAGCAATGTTTGGGGTGGATGTGTGCAGGCAGCACAGCCCGCGCCGCCGGGCGCGCCCCAGCAGCCATTATTACCTTTCTGCAGGCAAACCTCACAGAAAACGTGGCCGCAGTTGGTGAAGCAGAACCGCGGCGTGGGGGCGCGGGGCTCGGCCAGGCAGGAGTTGCAGAAGACGGGCACGGCCATGGGGCAGCGGGGCGGGCGGCGGCCCGGGGCTGGGGCGCAGCCGCTTTGTCCTCAGGCCGAGCCCCGCGGGGGCGTCCCCGCCATGTCCCGCCCGCTGAGGCGGCCCTGAGGGCAGCGCGGCCCGCGCCCCTCCCGCCGCGGGGCCTCAGGGCGGCGGAGCTTGGTCCTCACACGCACCCCAATAAAATTTGGTTTTTCTGGCCTCTCACTATCAAAGTGGAGCGGTGCCGAGAGATTCGCCGTCCCCAGACGTGGGGAACAGAGCTGCACCCACAGGGCTCCGGCCAGGGGCTTCAGCAGGAGCCCCGCCCTGCTCGCTCCTCTCGGGCCAGCAGATGGAGGGGGAAAAAAGAAAAGCAGAGAAAATAGTTGTGGATATCACTCTTTTAAATGCAAGAATCCAAGAAGTTTGTTAATTCGCTGTCACAGGTTTGCTGTGGCATCTTCTGCTGTGGAAAAAGCGCAAAACAAGGAGATTTGATGTTCATTTCTTAGACAAAAAAAAGACCCCATCGCTTGCTAGTGTTCAGTGATGAAAATTTTAGGCAGAAAGTCCCCTACAAACTTAGTTGCAGTGCAGGCTGTAGCTCTGGGTATGACAGAGCCACAAACTGCAGAGGAAGCTTTTAATTTCACAAAGGCTTCTGCCCCCAAAGTGCTTCCCAAAAGAGCTCTGAGTCAGCTTGTGCGTTATGAAGTTAATTAAAAATCTTGAAGGAGACTGAAAACATTTCCTGAAAGCAAAGATGATAATGATAATATGATGATGATGATTATTGTTAATAATAGCACCATTAGTAATAGTAAAGAGCTAAGCAATCACAAGTTATATTCAAGACTCCCAAGTCTCAGTGCTGAGTCTATACTCTTTGAGTATAGACCTAATTAATATGGTGAAACATGATCAGCTCTTTTATGAATTCTGAAATGTTGCTTGTCCTGGATTTCCAGCTGGAGTGTATTGTAAGTGAAATGAGTTATGTTTGTCGCTGGGATGTGGTTAGGAGCCTTACACTAAATATCAGCTAAAGTCTGAACAACAACCTTGTCACAACACTTTATTACTTTCTGCTTGGATTTCACATACCATATACCATACCTAACACATATTTCCTTCTTACCCACTGCCAAAGATGTTATTACAGACATGTTGTGAGTGAGTGCTCTATAGAAGTTAATTCAATAATACTTACTTACTGGTCGTTCCAAGCAGCACCTCTGAAGTATCCGAATTTTTAAATATAGGACACAATGCAATGAGTAGCTTTATGAGATTTTATTTGGATTGATTTGGTCCTTGGAACATTGCTTTTTGTCTCTACTTTATATCAACTTTATTGATTCTCACATACTACCAACTGTCTTTTAACTCCCATGTTGGAAATATAAGTAGACTTAAAGGAAAATGTCATTTCCTTGCTAAAGAAAACAACAGGTGGGAAGATAGAAAAAAGAAAGAAAGCTGTGCCTTTACAACAATAATTGGTCTACAGATATTTCACTTTTCACTACCTTTTAAACCAGCAAAGTCTGAAAAGATGGGTAGATAAACAAACCACAATATTCTGCTATCACAGTGCTCTAGAAACTTCAACTTCCATGTGTTTGTATGTAATCACCTCCAACTCCTACTACTGCTGCTTTGTCAAGCTAATTAGCTGGAATTTTAACCACAGCCTTTGACTTGTCATTGTATGATGCCGTAGTTACACTGCTATTTGTACATAAACTAGCTAAATTAGGGCATAAAGGTATATGCAACCAAGCTGCAATAAGTAAAACAGAAAATTAAGTCAAAAACTGGTAATTTCTCTAAGCAGTCATAATAAAGTTGCTAAATAATTAAAATTATAAAAATTCTCAGCACAGAAATATTTAGTGCAGGAATGAATTAAAATAAAATTGACATTGTTTACCAAGAAACCAAATAATTTGGGTTTCTTTGGCATATTTCATAAATACTGTAATTTACATAAACAACTGTGGGAGGCATCTGATCATCATCAATTCCATAGCCTAATGTTAAAGGTTTTTCTGGAAGAAAAAGTATGATTCCAGATTGCTTGTCTGGGTCTCTCTCTTCTATGATAATTGCTGCCACCACTGATCAGTTCAAACTCTGAATATTTTACAAGAAAGCATTCACAATTATATTTACGTGTTACACATACATAGATTGAGTTCAAGACACTCTCACCCAATTAAACACCACAGGGGATGTAATTATTTCTCTGTTTACTATCTCAATCCTAGTCAGTCTGAAGTGCTGAACTCTTCATGGTAGTGCCAAATAAGATTACTCAGCAAGCACAGTAATTTAAAATCTTAGGAAACTTTATTTTAGATTTGTATTTTAGATTTAACGTAAATTAAACATTCTTCAGTGAGTACTGAACTTAAATTCTGCCTTAGTCACTGACTCCTTCTATATCTAGCTTTACATCTGTAGATGGGAGAAAAAATAGTAAAATATGGGATTCAGGGAGAAAAATGTGAGGGGATGCCTGAGGTTGTGACCTAGCTGGAGAAACCAGAGTTAGAACAGAAGATGAGAGAAGGCTGAGAGTTCTATACAAGCAATTTTCTCAGAGGTGCAGGGTTTCTTTGGATATTCAGTGTTACATGGTGTGTAATTTTTGAATCTCTGCATTGACTTTATAGAACTTAAACAAGCTTCTTAGATATGAAGAAATCTCTGAGAGATTTGATTTGCCAGATTCCAACAGAGATGAGGATTAGTGTTTGTACTATAGCCCACCACAAAATATTGCTGTTGGTTTCTTCGCTTGTTTTCCGAAACTTTTCTTCACGCTCCTAGAGAATAAAGGAAAAGCATAATTATTACCTTTTGCCATCTGTATGCTTCATGGTAACCAGAAAGGCAGCCCTCTTCTGCATAGTGGTGAACAAAACCATTTTTCCATGTGGATAAAAATGAAGGTTTGTACCTATCTGTGTGGTGGATGTGTGCACAAATCAAAACTGAGAAGCAGGCACACTGCATCCTGAAGCAGGAAGGTAAACAGAGCTTCCCTTGTTCACAGAAGATGCATTGTGCTAAACACGTTCCATCAGTACAGATTTTAACCTGTTTAAGTTTATATAATTTGCTGTCAAGAGCCCTTTTGCAGCCAAATTTCTGGTTTTGGGTAACGAGTTGATCCACGTCAAGCTGGGTAACGAGTTTTGGGTAACGAGTGTGTACATTTCTCAGTCTATCTGTGTGCATACAGAAAGTGACGGGGTGTACTCCTGTTTGAAGAAGGGATGTATAAATGTACACTTCATGGGGATATATAAATACACACTCAGTCATTTCCTGCCCCCCTCAGTGGAGTTTGTGCACCCGGGGCAGTGTGGAAATAACAGCATCACCCACAGTGGTACCTGCCACCAGCTCAGCTGCTGTGGCTGAGTCTGACCAAGAAAACCCTGCTTGGAGGATCCTGCTTTAAAATAACACCTGCTGCTAGAAAATGACACCTGCTGCTACAAGCATGAGCCCACAGTGATTAATAGTTTTATGTAACCACTAAAAATATTTTGCAAGGTAATAGAGACTATTTTGGTTAAATATCTATAGATTTTTATGAGTTAGTTAAAAACAGCCCTGCAATTGGATAATAAACCTCATAATACTTCACAAATCAGTAAGCTATTTACAATGCCTTTTAACATTTACATTAGGGGACATACATACTCTTTCATACTCTTGTTCTCTGGTTACATGATGAATTTGCTCAATTAGATTCTCTAGTCTGATATTAACTTCATTCACTTTGTCTTTGGCTTGAATAGCAGATTCATCCAAAAAATGTTCTCCAACTCTGATGTCCAAGTGGATGCGCTGCAAAAAGAAAAAAATGTTCTCATTAATGCATCTTCTGCTTTTTCAAAGTTCCTTAGAATAAAAATGAAACTATTTCCCCTTAAGATCATTGCAGGAAAATATTTTTAATTGCTTATAAAAATTAGAATTCCTCCTAAATTTGGATTCAGGTGGAAAATTTGAAGGGTTTCTTAATTTTATTTTTAAATTAGTTATATAAAATTTACAACCTTCACTAATGTTAGGGCATTATTTTATGCTAGTATTGGTTCAACTGCCATTAAAATGTTGCCTTTGTCCAAATACTTTAAAAAAAAGACTGCTCATTATATTTCACATTTCATCCTGATATTGCAGAAATTACTATTTTTAATAGTACTGTTGGAGGCTTTTTACAAATGCACTTCTAGGTTCCCTCCCATAACTGTTTTCTTCACATTATTTATCCAAGTTGGAATATCTCCCAATATCCTCCAGGCTATTGTATGATCTACGGCCAAAATGCCTCAAGCCAGCCAAGCAATAGAACCACGGAAAGAAGAGAGAATAGAACTTGCCATTATGCAACTTATTTTGGCATGCATAAAAAATTCTACTAAAACTAGTAGGAGAAGCTTCTCCTAGAGCCAATTGCTACCTAAGAGAAAATAAAAAGGTTGTAGCCAAACAAATAATCTTCAAAACCCTAGAAATTGATATTACCATATTAGAAGTTAGGTCTGCTCAGAGATCAGCCACAAATGAAGAGGGGATTTTCTTGCAGTTGTCTTGAAGTTACCTAACTCTATAGGTAGAAATCCATCTCACAACCTTGTGGTTCATTAATTTCTTTGTTTTTGTTTGAAAGAGTTTAGATAACCATATGGTTCTTACAAAGAACAGTTAAAGATTTACCTTCACTAAAGAATGCTTTTCCTTTCCAGATATAATTTAAAAGGACAATATTTTTATTTCTGTGTTCTCAAACAGCATTATTTAGTATTTGTGATATTAATGTTCTCCTTCCCTGCATCTCTTGGCTTCTTTTATATAGGATGGCCAGAACTCTACATGTTGGTGCATGTATTGTAAAATGATGCTAATACACCCCCATCTATTCCAGATAAAATCACCTGCACATCCTCAGAATCACATTCATGGTGCATAGCTAACTGTGACCAACCAGAGCTTCATCCCCCTTACTCTCTCTAGTTTATAAGCTCCACTATTATTTTTTTTTATGATTAGAGCTAATTGCTTTTGCAATGTATATGATTAAATTTCCATTAATTTCTGTCAATCAGCCTGTGAGAACACCTTGTTATTCCAGTGTAATAATCCTACTCCAGTATTGTTATTTCTGGGTTTTCTACATGTTTCTGAAGTGCACCGCTAGGATGAGATTTAGCTTACCTTAACTCATTTAGAAGATGATATTTAGCTGGTTATTTAACTCTTTTTCTGTCAGCTGAAAAGCCCCAAATCACTCTAGAGAGTAATTCTCTCCTGGTTTTGGGAAGCAGCAAATAGATAAAATTTCCAAACAGTACTTAAAAATTTTTTGCTGCAATCAGTAGAGCCATGATATCACCTCTGATGGCTTTTTTTTCTCTCCAAATCTGCATTAAAACCAGTTTTGCTGGTAGTAGACAACAACAAGTAGGCTGAGATATTCTTTATTCAAATATCTTTCAGAAACTGAAGTGTTATATTTTCACTGGCAATCCGATCTAAGTTACTGAATACATGGAATATCTTTATGTCAAATGCTTGAGTTGGTCAATCTTACATGTATGTCTTTTGGATTCAAATTATTTGTTCTTAATGATCAGACTCTTTCACATTCAAAGCACAATACAAGAATTAAATCTCTCTGTCCTTAGTCCTGCCTCTTGAATGCTGACTTTTAAAATATGACAACAGTCTTTTTATCTTTTTATCTGCATAATTCTATGTTTACTTTCCTTAATCTCTAAAAAACGTTGAATTATCTGCTAGAAGCTAGACCAACTTCTAATCCAGTTTGAAATCTCTGCTATTGATAATGATTTCTACTGTTCCAACAGAGACCATTTAGGAAATGCACCTACCAGTTTGCTTCCTGCAATCACTACAAATCTTGTGGAGTTGGACTGGAAACAGATGATGTGCTCCCCAGAGATGTAGGATGTAAAAGTAAAGGTCCCTTGTGGCCCATACAGTTTTGACAACAGTACCTGCAATTTAGATATAGGCATTGGGTTTGTAATTTATAATTACCAATAAATAAATCAAAAAACAGTACTGTGAATTGAATGCAAAAAGGAATCAGTTTAGCTGCTGACATCATTAAATTTATCCAAATTTCAGAACACATTTAGAGAAAACAAAACAATTTTAGCTCACAGGGAACATGAAAATATTACAGAATTTTGCAATGTACAAAAGCCAATGCTCTCTAAAGCATTCAAAGTCTGAAAACTGACACCTTGCTTAGGTGGGGACATAAGCTGTCCACTGCTGGAAAAGCTCAGGCCTCAGGCAGCTGCTCTGTGTGAGGGCTGCGAGCAGCCTTGGTCAGCCTGACTTTGGGTTTTGTTTATCATCAGCACTCCTTTCTGCTGCTCAGGTGGATTCTGTACCATCCTACTTCATTAGTGAATTTTGGGGTTTTATTTTTCATTTACCTTTTTTTCAATTGTCACTGATTCTTCTTATGGACACTGTTTCCCAAATCTGGTAGTAATGCAAAAAATGTCCATACACATATTTATAAAATATCATTTTTTTTTTTACTTTTATCTTTCAGCATCAAAATATTGAACTAGCTGGTAGATTTATTTCTTCCTCAGAAGTGTCTTTTATTTTTAGATAGTGCTGCCTGCCAGTGCCAGAAGTCAAGTCATAAATCTTAGAGAAACATTCATAAAGCATTTTTACCTCACCAGTAGGGCTTGTGACAGTCACAAACATTCCCAAACCAGGAGCAGATTCAAGAAAGTCATGTGTATGTAAATCCCAGCGTTGTACTTTGTAATTCCCTGAATAAAAACAGAGATAAATCTGTTAAGTAAAACATAGCTTAACATTAAACATCTTTGATGCTTTTTCAGGAAAAATAGAAATATGTATATATTTAATGTGTTTATGATTAATATTATTCAGGGGTACTTCATAACAGTGAAATGCAATAAATTTTTACTACAGTAGAAAATGTTCTAAAGTACTACAAAAAAGGGTTAATAAGAAAAACTTTCTAATTACTTTAATGCTCTGGGAAGTTTAACCTCTAGAAGGCACACTGAGACCTCCAAAAGCATAATGTACTGTACTACATTATATTTTATGGATTGTCTTTCACTCTTATCATATTATTTAAAAAAAAGATTAATTTGTATTATATTTTATTATCCCCTTGAAATCTTACATTTTCAGTCTTGTAGATTAATTTAATGTGCTTCTCATATCAGAGGAGAAATGAAACTTTAGTACACTGTGAATTGTCTGTTTTCAGACCAGCACTTACCAAAAAAGTAACTCTCCCATTGATATGGGGAAAGCCGTGTTACAGAAATCCTGATATGAATGAGCACATCAGTCAGAACGTGCAGAAGCACGCGTGGAAGCAGCAATCCCACAGCTGTGGAATTAAAAACCATTCTTTTCTCTGTTTAGTCAGTAAAGCACACTGAAAACCTGCTTTTCTTTGTGTGATGTATACACACAGTGTTTGAGGACTTTAAACCTAATCCCTGCTGCAGGGAGTTATTTTCAGAGCGCCCTTTTCTGGTTTTTTACCATACTCATCAATCACAGAAATTGCTGTTACATTTCCAGTTACCTTTGTTACAGCATGAGTTAGATCATCATAAAGCATTGACAGGTACCTACCAACTACCAGGGTGTCACTGGGAATATCTTCAATTATGCATTTCTCTTCTCTTTCTCCCATGTGAAAATACAAAGCGAGTGAAAAAGAAATCCAAAAGTTCATAAGAAATCCTATTAATTTGCTTTTCATATTTTTATATATCCCTGCTGTACTGCTTTTGAAGCTAGTAAGTCCAAGTGCCTGTAGTCCTGTGGTTGTTCCTTGCTTGCTGCTTATTGGAGTATTTTTGAGAGAGAAAAAAACCTGTGAGAAAAGGCAGCTGCTGGTTACACATTTACAAACAACTACAGCGTGTTCTGGAGAATGAGATAACATGGAAAAGACACCTTTAAAATTCTTTCTTCTTTCCCAGCATCTAGATTAAAATTTATTTTATACCCCTAGAAGAGCAAGAACGTGAAACTGAAAGGGCCTCTCAGGTGCTTGAGATCAGTTCCCTAGATTACTGTAGGCAACTATATTGACTACCTCTTTCCATAAACTGCTATATTTTCAACTTAAGTTATTATTTCCCATCAATTCTGGGTGATCATTCCAGAGCTTCACCCCTCCTTTATTAAGCAAGCTTTTAATTTCCATCCTAAATCATTGTACAAATGTAGGCACCTGATTAAAATTCACAGGCACTACATAAAAGAACTACAAAGAAGTCAAAAGAACTTGAATAATCAAATAATCCATTAAATAATCAAATAACATTAGTGAATATGATATTGCAGAAAAAAATAACAACATGAACAGTTTCAGAATAAGATTTTTTATATAGGAATGGCTATTTCTTAGATTCTTTCTAGTACATTCTCTGAAGAACGTTATAGTATAAATCAAACAGTGATTGAGATTCTTATTTTTATTCTTTGTACTAATATAGACCAGTGTGTATGTCTGATGACAAACTCATTTATCACTTAAGTGTTCCCTGTCCTATAAATGGAGATCACTCTGTCTGAAAGGTGGGTCTGAATGGGAATTTTCCAGCAGGTAGGACCCACCTCTGGGATCATTTCCAGTTGGGAGGACCCATCTTTCCTCATAATATTTATGTTATCCCAATTGCGCAAGAGCACATATTTTTCTTGTGTCAAAGAGGGGTTCACAGCCCTTCATCTTCAATATCTGTAACCTAAATAAAAATTTTGGGGTAAACTCCTGCTGGATTATTTCACATCTGCAGGAGGAGTGATTCGTGTTTATTACCCTTCACTGCACCTGCCATCTATGAAGTTGTCTCAATTAAGGAATGTCTGTGTAGCACTGGCACAGGCTTTGGACCATCCTGGGTCCACTCCATTTCACAGCATGGAGTATCTTCATGGAAGTTGTAGCACAAGTATTAGTTCACCTCCAAAAATCACCCATCAGCATCCCCATATGGAAAGGTTGTCGGATGAAGAGAACTGATTCCTTACACATTACTGCTTTGACTCCTAAGGCTAAGGATAGAGGGATAAAAATTGCATCTCATGGCTGTTAAGTCCTTAGGAGTGTCAAGCGGGATGTTAGGACTCCTTTACTACTTCAGCACTTATCCCTCAGAAATAATTTTAGGTTATAAAGGATCTCATCTCATAATACTGGACTTTTGCCCCTCTACCAGAGGAGATGTTGACTGTCATGCACCTGCATAAATTCCCATGCCACACTCATACCTGCAGGAAATATTGATTTGTCTGTACATTGTGAGCTACTTGACCTATCATATTTTAGCTTTTTCGGGTTCTTGTGGCTGCCAAAGTTCTGAGTTCCAGTGGTAGAACACAGGATATACCAAGAGACACCACTTTATCCTTCACTCTGCCCAGACCCATTGGAAGAGGCACATTTCTTCTGTGCTTTTGGCTAGCAAATGCTGGCATAGTAGGGCTGCTGGACTTCAAGCAAACAAAAATAATTCAGTCTCTAAGTAATCAGGTAGTTGTGCAGCATACTGAGAGCTTTCATCTCAGCCATTCAGAGTTCTGTAAATTGTCATGGACACAACTTCTGCATACAGCAAAAAATCCCATTGAACAACATCTGACTGATACCAGAATCGCTGTATTGAGTGTTAGATTTATTTCTTGATAGTGTTAAATATTGTCATGGAATAGTCTGAGTTACTTTATTATGTTGGATCATTCATGACAGATCAGTTATTCCCAATGTACTTCAATTACCTGGGACTGGGAATATAATGAAATGAAGCTTTTAGCCTTGAATAACATTAGATACTGTCTGATCTTTTATTTTCACACTTATTCCATTATAGGAATTTAATTTTGTGTGGATTATTCTTTTAGGACCACAGTTTAATTCTGTGGTAATTTTTTTGTTACTACACTTTGCCATTAACCACACCTTTCATTCTGCAGAACATCTGCCAAGGCATCAGAGCTGATTCTAAGCTATTCTTGAAAAGAATTGTCTTTACAAATCCATTTCAAGCTTCTTTCCAAAATGCTTTCTGAGATTAGCTTAACCCAGGAATTAATTTGCCTATTTCCTTCCCTAAGTCTCCTGTATTTAGGACCTCAGTGTCTTGGTTGCCAACCACCTGTAACATGAGAAACAAGGGAAAAGGAAGGAAGAGCTTCTCTGTGTTTCTTCCTGGTCCCAAAATCTTTAAGGGAATTCCAAGGCTGCTGAAGCTACAAAGTCCTAACAATACCTGTGCAGGGATAATGTACCTCACGAATCAGTTTAATAGATAAATACTATCAGAAATGTGCTCCATCCCTAGAATGCATTTCATTCACTGTATCCACAGCCTTGCCTAGGAATGGCTCCATCCCTGTGGTTTCAAAGGGAATACCTGGAATTATATTTATGGCCGAGCAATGCACAGGGGCATCCTTAAAGAATATATTTACCAAAGTCTCCTGAATTTACAGCTTACAAAAAACCCCATATCCAGGTAACTGGCTGGATAGGAAACTTCTGTTTTTGAAGGAAGATGCAGTGAATATTCATGTATGTAAACAGCCTAAAATAGTAAAGTTATGTATCACTGACTGGAGTTTTCTGAGGTGTGCTGGTTACATATTCTCTTTCCACTCCTTGTCCTTACCTCATCCTTTCTCCTTCACTGTCCTTTGGAAAACTTGTGTATCCAGGAGTTTGAGCAAACACTGGGACTCCTCCACTCAAATTAAATCTTGTAGGAGAAATCCCAGTTTCAGGTCATGTATGTTAATACAAATGCAGTTATTCTTTTACTGGGTCTGGGCCTTTATTTATTCTGGGCATGTGAAGAAGGAAAACTGTAGTGTTTAGAGAATTTCCAGGAAAGTACCTCAAAGGATACATTGTGGGTTTTCAGTTTGTTTTTCCTAAGGCATAATTTGGAATTGCATCTGATGTCTGCCCAAAAACTTTATTGAGCTTAATTTGTTACTTGACAAGCAATTTGAAATAAACTCCTACCCTCTGAGAATATTTAAATATATACTACAATATATGCTTATGTTTTCTGATATGATGATAAATGTGTAAACAGGAAGTAGATAAGTGTAACAGAAACCACAGAATGGTTAAAACTAATAAAAAGAAGAAAGAAAAATACTAACTATTAACTAAACACATAATAGTGTAGTAACACTACTCACCTTATAGAGTGGAAATAGAGGGAACTTAAAAAAACAGTAAGTGTGCAGTTTTGTGATTGAGCAACTTGTATAAGTGAACTATTTGGAACAAACAGTGGGAATCTGAAGAATGAGAGAAGAGCAGAAATTCCTACACTTAGTTCTAACAATTGTGTATTTATCAGCATTTGCAGGACCAGTGAAGTTTAGTCTGATAAAATTTCAAATTTATTTGTGTCTTTGCAAGATATCTCTCCTGGAGAAAGAAATACAGAGAAATGTTTAAATGTTTCAGCTTTGTGGAGAATACAGTGTGCTCTTTTAAGGACAAGAGAAATTATCTTGTATTTGGGATATTCTGGAAAACAACAAGCCAACTCTCCTGTTCAATACCTGTGCTGTATATTTGTAAAATTGCAGTGTGCTGTAAAAGTTTTGTTAGCTGACTTTAAACTTATTCTATTGAATAAGTATTATTCCAAAATTCTTTTCCTAGTTGGTAGCCACAGCTCTTCATAAGACGTGTTATATTAATTTTATAAGTTATTTGAGCATTAAAACTTGCAGACAGGAACAGTTTCTGACATGTGTTTTGTTAGAGTTGTGCATACCTTAATTTTAGGTAATATATACACAAATAGCAGCAAACACATATAAAGAAACATGGACACATTTACTGCATATATAAGGTTATTGATATAATTTATGTTATGGTCAACAGTGTTAACTTTGAAATTTAAAGTTATCTAATGAGGGACACACACCAACAATCAGCTTTTGAATCTCAGCTAACACTTTTAATTCAGGTCAGATGTTTTCTACTACTATCCACACTTCAGATTTTTTTCTAGTAATTTTGTTGGCTGAGTGTCCTCATGGCAGTTGTTCTTCTCACTTTTGAGAAAGAAAAATAAAAAGACATTTTCATATATTCAAAAGTCTCAAGACAAGTTTTACTCAGTTCCATTATTGTCTTAACCACACTGCAAACATCTGGTCACTCTGACTTTTGTAAGTAGTTTCTGAGGAAATGCACATTAAGCAAGGTTAGAAAGATGACAAAAATGCCAATA
The DNA here is from genome assembly GCF_027887145.1 of Ammospiza caudacuta. Classification (NCBI taxonomy): domain Eukaryota; kingdom Metazoa; phylum Chordata; class Aves; order Passeriformes; family Passerellidae; genus Ammospiza; species Ammospiza caudacuta. The sequence goes on from NC_080596.1 coordinate 77,378,271, forward strand.
AATTATAAAAACATAATTTAGAAGGAAAAACTATTTTCTAGGTATAAATAGGTGTAGATAAACAAAGTACAATATTTAAGGAGGTTATTAGTTTAGACTTTGTGACTGAAAGATTTTGTCCGTGAAGTAAAAATGTGAAGTACGATCTTCCCAAATGTCTTCTTTTCTGCCACTAGAGGGTACTCCAAGAACTTACAGTGTATTTGGAGGAAGGATTTATTTGGGGGTTTTGTTCTTTAAATTATCCAGTACTGTTGTCCTACTAAACCTTAGGAATTTAACCCCCCAAAATGATATTAAATAAAAACTTTCAAACCCACTCTTGTGCAGCTTTTCAGCAAAATAGTGCAGCGTGTCCAAATGATAAAGAATCTTGATTGACATGTAGTTTAGATTTAAACTTATCCTACTTTTAAATTATCTTAATTATTATCTTTTCTTTATTTCAGACACAATTTTCTGGTTCACATCCTGTTTCTTCATCCAGGTTTGGACAAGGCATTCCGTTGTTGGCAGGCTGAAGAAGAACAAAGCGAGTTCTGACCTTGGTGCCCGTTTCCCTGCAGACCCCTCTGCAGAGCCCCCAGGAGGACCACTGGGACACCTCACAGTCCAGGGGTGTTTCTGCAACACACAGCAAAGAGGGAGCTGTACATCGAGTTGTGCTTGAGTCAGATACACACTTGGAAAAGCACTAAGGAATGGTCATCAAACAGCATCCTTTCTTATACAAAACACATGTGATATCCATCAAATCAGTGTGTGGTCTCATAAATTTAAAAAAAAACAACCTGGTTTCAGCTCCTAAACTCATCAGCATTATTGTTATTGCAATCTAGAGCCTGTCTGAGGTATTACATCAGTTCTGAAGCATATTGTGTCTTGAATGAAAAACAGAATTCCTTAAAAGAAATCTATGCTTAATATGATTTTACTCAAAAATTGAATTAAAAAACATTACTGTCAATTTTTATAACTCATTTTCCTTTTCATGACTAACTAGAACACTGATATTAAAGCTTTTCTTTGGTTTACTTAGGTATATTTATATTTCTTTGAAGGCAGCTATTGTTCCTAGAGTTGTTTGTATCAAAATCCATTTTACTTTTGTGCCAATTTGCTTTGGAAATAAAGTCCCATTTTTTATCATCTTGCTATTTTTTGGTCTGTACACTACTCTTCCCTTTGCCAGTAAGGATATTCTGTCACTAGAAGCTTTCTAATGCTGAAAGGATTTCAATATAACTTTCACTCAGTGCAAGAAAAGAAGTTAGAAACTCTGAAGTGCTATCCATAATGTATGCTTCCACCTAAAGTAAAAATCATCAAAAGTAGATGAATATTCCTTAGCAGGTTAAATTAAAATACTGCTTGTCACAGGAAGTGGCATCAAAGCTGCCTGTGCCAGCATCTGTGGGTAAAAGAGGTTTGCACAAGCCCATCCTTCAATGCCACACTAAACATGTACCACCTGGGATAAATTTCTGGTGTTACAGTGAACTCACCACTTCTGCTGTCATCACTCATTCCTGTGTTTCCAGAGGGAATGAGCGGCACTGCTTGACCCCTGGTAATTAAATCTGCCCTTTTGATTCCAGGATAATTTTTTAAACTGGTTTAATATACTGGTTCATATACAAGAAAGTGGGGATTTTTGATTAAAAATTATATTTGGAATACTATACTTTAAATGCAGTTTTAAATTTATATCATGAACAGTGCCAAATGTTCCTTTCAAATCTTATGGGAAGGATATATAACTGTAAATGAGATGTGTAACATTCACTTTGCTATGTGTTGTTTACAAATAGGAATACATTAAACCACTACAAATTGATAAATACATTTATTAAATTACAAATAACACATTAACTGAGCAGAGAATAAGCTGTATTTTAGTGGTTGTAAGGTGACCAGCGCAGTGCTAGAGACATGCTATCTCCAGACTTTCTTGAGAAGCTTCTGGAACATGGCAGATCTTTTGGGAATACATTGGTCCCTTGGAGCAAATATTGTGTTAACAATATATATATTTTAATTCACAGATTTGAAAATCACCCTTATGATTGACTTGAGTCAGTAGTTTGCACATCTTCCTATCTATTCAAGATTATTATCTAATATTTTTGAGAAAATGAAAATGAGAGAGAACTTTATTTTTGTTATCAGGATTTATGTTTCTATTGAAAATGTGTCCAAATCAATCGAATTATATAAATTTTATTGCACATAGCTGCCAAGCTCTGACCCAGAAAGAGACAGCAATAATGGTTCTTGGCTTCATTGTCATGTAAAAGCTTAAGGATGAGTATTTACTTCAAAGTTGCAAAGAGTTTGGGAATGCTGATTCTGATTGAGTGTCATTTGTTTCTTATAAAATTCACTGAGCTACACTGATACAAAGGCTTGGGTAGCTCTTACTCTGGATATGGCCCAGTCCTTTGAACCACAGCTGAAATATGCAATCCCTTACTTATTCTTTCAGGAATTCTCTTTCATGTCAACTGGCTTGTTTTATTTCCCATTTGTGAGTCTGGAACTATTCCTGTGCAGATAGGAGAATATTCTGCCTGATCACCTGTTTCACCCACATCACCTGCCAGATTTCCACATACTTCTGAGTGAATGGAAATAACAGAATTGAGAACATCTACTAATCACTTACCTGAGACAGTGTCTATTATTTCATTGCTTCTGGCTGGAAGATTAATAAAAGGTGCAGAAAGACCTAGCTGGGTTTTCTTTATTTTCACCATTGTTACTTGAGCAATTGGTGGCAAAATTTTGAGTTTGGGATAATAAAATGAGTTTGCTGGGTGACTTGGAGAGGAACAAGTGATCTGTAAAAAAAAAAAAAAAAAAACAGGGAATATTAAAAAGACCCTAAGAAGGTAAATGTAAAATCATGTTTGTAAATCATGCTAATACTTTTTGGCAAATAATTTGCATACAACCAGTTTCTATGAACACATAGTTCACATAACTGTCCTGGTCAGCCCAGAATTTTTAATTCAGGGTACTTGACTGGATACAGAACTGTGGTAGGAGGTCCTGCAAACACAGTAATGTATGAAAAGTTTTGACAGAAGGAACTGGATGTTATTACAAGAGAATACATGAGTATTAAACAATATTGGGTATGCCATAGGAGCTGTCATATGGATATGAAAGGCCAAATGCTTCTCTCTTCCTTTCCTCATTATTTATTAGCACAACATTTGTTGCTAGAAAAACTTACCTTTAAGAAAGGATTAGTGAATACTTATAGTATTCAAACCATTTGAATCAAAATCCTTCATTTACCACCTCTCTTAAATGGCAAAAGCAAAGTATGGGGCATAGAGAGGATGAAATGAGCAAAAGAGATTGAAAGCAATGTCACCACAGTGAAGTTCTCTGCTTTCCTTTAGGTCCTTTCCCTCAAATGTTGCAGTTTCAGGTTTCAGCAGTGCTTTCAACTGAAAACTCCTCCTCACAGCAGTATTCACTACTAAGAATTTTCCTGGTTAGACTCACATTTGGTAATGTCAGGACTTCTGTATTTTCATTTTCCTGGCACTTGAAGGATTGTTAAATATCATCTACAAAAATTGTCAGCTTTTCCAAAAAATGTAGAGACAAATTCTCATGAACCATTTACATTCACCTAATAAATTTAAAAGATTCAGAAGATAAACAAAAGCAGTAGGTTTATCAGCTGTCTAATAAATCCACATATAGAGAGCATCAGCCCTCTCAAATACTGAAACCAGTTTCACTATTTTAGATGAGTTATCTTTTAAAAGGGAGACTCAAAACATAGCAGTATGAAGTGCTAAACTGTGTCCATGCACCTACCTCTGTTACTGTGTCCTGTGGAATGGTGGCAAAGTTTGGGGAGGAAAATGTGAATCCACTGTCAGTTCCAGCATCGTATGGAAATAGATCCACTGATACTTCATCCATCCAGTGGTCTCCCTCACAGAGATTTAGGCTGTCAATGCCCACAAACCAGTCAGGGCTGGGAACAATTCGTACAACGAACGAAACCTAATGAAACAAAATGATCCATCAGGATTGCATCACTTGCTTTGGAATGCTGCAGTCCTGCTTTTAGGAATTTTCACTCAAAGTTTTTGAAATAAAGTCATTTTGCTCTTCTACTTCATGGTAGCTGTACAGCGCTCCCTGCAATGTGACATGCTTTTTAGTAATTCTTTTTCATGATGTTGTTTCTACAAGTGAGAACTCAAATATTTAATTTTGGTTGCTGGTAACATAAAATAAACTTGGAAATGAGTATGTACATTTACTTACTAAGGGATGTCTTGGATGTGCTTCTAATTCAGTTGAGGTTTGTCCTGTACCACTGGAAATTGCAGGAGCAGAGAAGATTCCATGTACACTCTGAATTTTCTCTCCAGCTTCTTCTATTTCTTTCATTAGTGTCCATGCTTCACCCTTTTCAGCAAAATCACGTACACCATTGCTGGCATATTCATTTTTTTTCCACATGCTGTAGTCAGAACTATGAGTAACACCTATTTGAGTGAATACATGGCATGACATAAAAGTCTGATTTAGAGTGTCCCTATTTCTTCATTTTCTCTGTTTTATTTCTGAGGTTAAAAAAAATGTGTACAAGATTGAGTGAACGCTAAAACATTTGGCTTATCACCGCTTCTTTCAGCTGCAGCCAATTGAAAACAGAAGTCAATTGAAAACAGTTGGAGATTTTTGAGAACACTGTGGATACTTCAATATCTGCATTTCATCCTCAATAACTTTGGCTTTTTTTTTTTTTTTTTTCCTTCCTTTTTCATTTCTTATCTTACATAACCATTAAGGAAAAAGAGACCACAGAGGTCAAGAGGTTTATCTGCTCTTAGTGCTGTGCATATTCACTTACCCAGCAAGGATGACCACTGAGCCGGGGGCCTGTAGAGTGGGTACTGCTTGGGGAAGGCAGCCTGGCTCCATTTCCCTGTGAAGATGATCCTGTACTTAGCAAGCTCCTCTGCTGTGCAGAGAGCATCCTCCCCCACGGGCAGGCTGCTGCCATAACCCAGCGCTGCCACCAGGACTGTCCAGATAACTTTACAGGACCAGTAGACAAACATCAGGTTTTCCATTGCCTTCCACACGAAAAGAAAGAAAAAAGTATTAGTCATATTAGTCACCCCAAGCTCAAAAATTAATAGCAGTTACCTAATAAAATGTGGCATAAGTTATAGCCAAAGAGAAGGCAGATATCTGGAACGCTAAAAATTGCTATGCTTCTGAAAACATTACTATAATGCTTTCAGATTTGTTATTGCCATGGTATATACTGCAAACCTGTAACTTTACCTGGGACAAGTGTTTCTAATAAAAATGAAAAGAAAAATATCTTATCCTTGTCCATAGTACTACCTCAGAGAAAAATCTGTTTCTGATTTTCTTTTGAAATCTGATTAGAGTCACATCTTGATTTAATTAGAGTAGCAACTGTTTCTGTGGAAAACATTAGTGGTGTATTTATTCTTCTAAAGATTAAATTGCAGGTTACTTTGCCAAAAGAAATGATTTATTTTAAATTTGTGTTCTACAAAGGCTGTTTTATAGCATAACATTGAAAGTCAAATAGATTTCATATTTATATAAATTACTTTGCTGTCATAATGTGAATTCAAAGCATTGTAATTACTTTAGGTTGTTTAAACGATATAGTTTAAAAAATCAGTATTTTTTTTACAGTTACTGTCATAGGTTGTGCAAATTTTGTTTTTAAATTAACATGCTAATTGCATCAGACTGTTGAACTCCACCAATTGTTTAAAATAACAGCCTTAAAACCGATCTTTAAATGTCTTTGTCCTTTGAGAAAACTATACAATCTTAAGTAAATCACTAATAATACATTAGTTTGTAAAAATATCTATGAATACTCACTAAATATTCCTCTGGAGCACTGGCAGGGGGAGAGCACCTGCTTTTGCTGGCAGCTGAGTTGGTCTGCAAGAGAAGACAGTAGGAGCCTTGCTATTTATGCCTGAAGAGGGTCCCTTTGGTCCAACAATTATTGCAATCTTTAGACTTTCCAGGTTTGCAGAAATCGTGCCATCTCCTTGTTTGCAGTCCCTCTGGATGGACTAGCAGGGGTTTCCTGTCTGTCAGCTGCTTCAGATTCCTTATCAGAAGACGGAGATGCCGAAAAGACAAAATGCTTTTTAAAAATACCTTGGATTCTTCGTAACAGTTTGAGTTTTCTGGTGCCTTTGCAGTTCTTTGCTCTTATTAATGCCTCCAAGCTATACAAATGAACTGATTCCAACACTGAAATAGTTCTAGCGAATACTCTTTAAATGAGAAACATGTTTTCTTGTAAGTTTTATTGTCTGACAGATGCTCCTTCCAAACATTTACAGAGAGCTTGCTCACTCTCACACACCATATGTATGTGTTCAAATAAAAGGGGTGAGGCAGCTAAAAATGTCAAGAGGAAAAAAAAGTTACATTTCATAATTGCACATACTCACACAGGCTGTGTCTCCTGCAAATATGAATTAATTTGAAGTAGTACAGTGTATATTTTTGTGTGTACAGTACTGTATGCTGGATGATGAAAGGGCTCTGTAACATTGTGGTTTCTTTGGAAAGAGTGGTTTTGGGAAGCTCAGAGATTTTTCTTAGCTGTCTTCAGAGTAAAAAGCCCCAAATAAAAATCTCATTATTACAGTTAGATCATACATCCTCTATAGTACAGTACATATACCTACATCATTAAAAACTTTTAAATTGTTTATGAAAAATAAGCATTATAGAGTGACCCAACTAAAAAATAATGTTTAATCTTTATTTATTTTCCCAGCCACTTTTCAAATAAGAGAAAACTTTGTGCCAAACCTGTAGCATTAACAAATGCTATTGTGGCTAATCAGCAATTGAAAAATTTACAGTGAACCATGAAAATAACATTTCATAGAGTTTTCTTTAGAAATTGTGAGGAATGCCACTTAAGTACTTCCCCAGATCTCTAACATGATGGGAAAAGACCCAGACAAACCCAGTTATTTTCCAGATGCAGCTCCCAGGGTTAGGCACACAGCACCCAGCTCCAGTGACACTCCTGTCCACCAAACAGCGTGCCTGAGCTCTGTGGCACCTCAACTGGAAACTTCCTCCCAGCCCGGGGTGGATCCCAGCCAGGAGGGGAATAAACTGGGATGTCTGCGTGGAATTTCTATCAATTATTCTGCTGACAACATGGAATCTATTGCGAGTTGCAGCACAGATGGCCGCAGCACCTATAGCCACAATTCTGCTGTGTCTGGGTACGCGTGGGAATCCTGAGGCAGGTTGAGGCATCCAGGCACGGACATGCCCTTTATTTCCAAGGTCTCTTCCTCCATCCTTTGTTAATGGTATGTTTTCCATACCTGACTTCTCTTCCAGGAGCCAGACTCCACTAAGAAAAAGAGCTGAGATCCTTCATGGATACTTTTATACAAGTTCTTTGAGTATTTGTTGAAGAATGATACTTGAACTACATCCAGCTCACTCCCTCCTATGCACAGAATTCCAGATCCACAGGTTTCTTAGAGATTTTAATTTCATGACATCCAGCCCGTGCGGCCTGCTAGAACTACACAAATTTCCCACAAATTTGTAAGTATATTGCTAAGTGTATTGTTAAAACTACTCAAGGCTTGCTATTTATTATTAAATAGCCTTAAACTTCAGTAAGTTTTGTTGTCTGTCATCACAATTACTGAGCCAGTGAACTTCACATACTGAAACCTGCTGTGGCACTGCCAGGACAACACAAAATGAGAACAAAGCAACTAGCTCTGGGTCTGGCACAGAAATATTTAATTTATCAGAATAGCCTCATCCTTCCAAAGATAAATTGCTGGCAAAAGGCACATCACAGACAAGATTATTCTGGTCCCGTGGCTACGTGTTGTGAATGCACCCAGGAATGGGACAATACATGCAGGCTGCAGAACTTGGCACTGGACCTTTCCCTGGTTACAGTGAGGGTTTTACTATGACAGATTTCTCATGATTAAGTTCTTCAGGACCTAGAGCCTCATTCTTATCCTTATTGAATTCATCATGAAATCAATGGGGAAAATACTGTTAATTTATTTAATTATCTTGTCTCCCTACCCCCCACCCCCTAAGGCTGAGTGAAGAGAGAAAAAAAAAAAAAAGAAGAAAAAAACATGCAGAGTAATGTTGTCAGAAAATTCTAACTTGAAGACTCACTGTCCTATTTTTTAAAATGGAAACTGTGCTAAGCATAATCAGTCTCTGACATTGTGAAGGACATCAAAACACCAAAATGTGTCTCATAGATGGGAAGGAAAACAAAGAACAGAAAAAAAGAAAATTTCCACTCAATGGATTACTTTCATGGCTGGGAACCACAGATGAAAAATTTCTGTGGGCCAGCAGTAGGAGAAAAAAATGCTGTGGGATCATAACCTATGCTTGCATTCCTTCTTCAGTTTTTATGTCCCATTAGGAATATGATGAAAACTCATGGAATACTGGAAAAGGAGTTTCCCTTTAGGAAAAAAAATGCCTGTATTATAAATGTGTTTTTTCTTTTTCAACAAAATACCTATTTTTCTTCAAGTTTGTGTCTCTTCTGGTACACCTATTTTCTATCCACATATGTACCTCTACAGACCCTGAATGCTGGAGGGGTTAGTCATACAAAACTTGCTTTATTTAAGCATCAGTGCCAAAGTGTGCCTTGGGTTAAATTTTGCTTGCAGAAATGTGCAACTTCTGCTGTTTCTTGTCAATATGACAACAGTTTTACAGTTCCTGCAGTCTTTATCCAGATTCAGAGGATGACAGCTGGAAAGTATAAAACAAAAATGGTGTTCAGATACTTTTGGTTTTTAAATGTCAGTCATTACGTTGTCCGAAGTAGTCATTTTGTATTTTTTCTAACCAAAAATAATTAAAGAAATGAGAAACAAACAAACTACTTAAAAATACAGCAGTATCATCAATTTCATGTTGGCTCTGGAATCATTTACACTGTACTGAAACATTTAAATGAGCAAGTTCAGGCTATCACACAGGAATATAGCGCATTAAAAGAATGTAAATTCCATTTTGATTAGTCAGGGAATAATTTAGCCCCTTTTCTGGCAAGCAACCAGATTGCCATGATTAGTTATGACTTTTCTATTAAACTGTGAGATTAAGAGAAAGGAAAATTTACCAAAATGATTAATCTGAAGTTAGTTTGCCCAGATTTACTCATAACAGAAGCTCCAAAACTTTTGTGTTTATATTCCTGAGGTATCAACACACATTTCAGTTTTGCTAAAACAATTTCCATTCTGCTGATAAGGAATATATGTGCAACTTTGATATTCACAGGCTGCTTAACATGCTTATGACTGGCTAGAATCTCTTTGTCTACCAAGAAAAACATAACATTGTATTATTTAAGAAGGATTATACAGGTATACTTTCTCTCCTGTGGTTACCATGGAGACACGTGTAATTATGGACACTCATCAATGGCAAAGGTTTGTGTTCAGTCAAAACCCTCTGAGCTCTAAGCTGTAAAACCTCAGGACCAGAGTGGCCAGCAGCAGAATGTTTTATGATGGAGAAATTGTGGTGTTGGTTTGGGAGCTTTTACAAAAGGAAGCATTTACATAGGAGCTGTAAATGCAAAGGTTTAAGAGAACTGAACACTGGCAATGGAGAACAGGGCAAAACTACAGCAGCATAATTAATATAATAAAAATTAATTCTCATTTTGTGAAAAATATGGATTGTATTTTCCAGCAAGCCCAATCCTATTATCTTTCAATTCATTTCTAAAGTGAAATGAGCTTGTGCCATTAACATTTGCACTTCTTGTTTGCTGTTGAATTTCCACTGGAAAAAGATTTAAACCCTACAAAACTACTTTTCAAGGTGTTGACCTTCTAAGACCAATCTGATGCTTTCTTTCACTTGTAGAAATATCAGTCCTTTATATCTGTGACAATATTGTAGAAGGCCACCAAATTATATTTCTAAAGTAGCCACCATCAATGCCACTCTTTGCTTCTAATATGTCCCGCTTCACAGTCAGTTTTGTTGATTTATCTTGTTTTTTTTTTCAAAGATCTTAAATCTACTGAATGATAGCTGTGGAGTTATTAGAGTTACATCTTTAATTCATATGAATAATGGGGTACTGAATTAAATGAATTGGTCTTTTCTGGGAACTCCTCCATACATCACAGTTTGCACACAGGTCTGGATCTGTAAAAGATCCATTAATTGCCACCACAGCACAGTTTCTTTTTCTCACCCCAAGACTTGTGAGGAGTCAGTGCAGAATAAGGGTTGCCCTGGAATGAGGAGTTGTACCCACTGTCAGAGTGGCATCACATTTTTGGGACCAAGGTGTAATTATTTACCTTCTGCCGTGGAAATTGAATAGGAAAACCAGTAAACCCTTCTGCTTACATGTATAATTCTGTCATCATTCCTTAGCTTGGTTATGAATAGGATCTAATGGCACTAAGAAAAACTAGGAATTTCCAATTTAATGACAGCTGATATATAATAGGTTGTGTCATTCAAGGGCATTAGAATATCTTATAGTAGAGACTGCAGGCACTTTCAGTGTTGCATTCAGCATTCATTTGACCTCATCTAGAGTGTTTTATCCAGTTTTGTGACCACATCTAATCCAAACAAGACAGATACTGATAAACTCGAGTCAGTTCACAGGAAATTTTATTCAGCCTGGAGAAGAGAAGGTGATCAAGGCAGGCTGATAGCAGCCTCCCAGTGCCTCTGAGAAGGTCTCAGGATCACAGAATCACAGAATCACTGGGTTGGAATAGACTTTTAAGATCATTGAGTCCAACCCATGCCCTAACACCTCAACTAAACCATTTAGTGAGTGCCCATCTTTTTTTTAAAAAACATCCAGGGATGGTGACTCCACCATCCACTGGGTAGACAATGCCAGTACTTTATCACTCTTTCAGTAAAAAATTTTTCCTGACATCCAACCTGAATTTCCCTTGGCACAGTCTAAGACTGTGTCCTCTTGTCCTGTCAGTTGCTGCCTGGATGCTTCACCATGGTGGACATTGGGAGGCTGAGGGACAATGGGCATTAATTGAGGCAAGAGAGGCTCAAACTGGATGTAAGGAAAAACGTTTTCACCATCGTAACATCAAGCCATCAAGTGGTGGAGCAGTTGGTCCAAGGATGCAGGGCAGTCTCCCTTATTGGGGGCTTTAAGGTGAGACAGGACAAAGCCATGAGCAGCCTGATTGAATCTCAAAGCTGACCTTGCTTTGAGCAGCAGATTGGATGAGACATCTCCTGAAGTCCCTTATAACCTGAACAATCCTATGATCTTATATTATGAAGAAAATTTGTTTCTGATATTACCTCAATGCTTCAGTTAGTGGCAAGAAATTCTCACCTGTCTAATAATTTCAAAGGTTCTCTCCACATATGAGATTTATTTTTCCTAATAAAGGGAATGTAATTGTAAAACTAAGGTTTGTGCAGGAGGAGGATGTAGGGCTGATGATAGGAATTCTCCACATCATACAATGGAATTCAGTGCAGATTTGTATTTGCAGGGTGCCCCGTGGCAGGAAGGAATGATGAATCTGACTCCATGTTCTTAGAAGGCTAATTGATTATTTTATGATACTATATATTAAAGAATACTACACTAAACTATACTAAAGAATACAGAAGGCTAAAAATATAATAATGAAAACTCATGACTCTTTCCAGAGGCTTGGCACAGCTTGGCCCTGATTGGCCATTAAGTCAAAACAATTCACATGAAACCAATCAAACATTCACCTGTTGGTAAACGATCTCCAAATACATTCCAAAGGAGCAAAACACAGGAGAAGCAAATCAGATAATTATTGTTTTCCTTTTTCTCTGAGGCTTCTCAGCTTCCCAGGAGAAGAATCCTGGGCAAAGGGATTTCCCCAGAAATTTATGACTGTGACAGAATTCCCTGCATTGGAACAAACCAATATTCCATATACTAAAGTTAAATGAGCCTGGAGAATATGGAGAGAATTAACTGACTGAGAGGTGGTATCTTTGCATCCACAAACAGGGCGATAAAACACAGTTGTGTCTCTTTGGGTTTTGGGGACAACCCCTTCATATGCACATTGTTCCATGACAGCAGCTTCCCCAGAGGTGATGATGTGCTTGTGGAGGGTCTGTGGCTGAAGCACAAATATGAGTGTAGAGAACTAAATGCATGCCAAAGCACAGTTTATTACGGGAAACCTCACGTCTTTTGTGACCTCCTCACAAAAAGTAACCAGACTGGTTTTTTTCAATCTCTTATAAATGGTGTGAAACCAATTCATATCAAATGGATGTTCTTAATTAACAATCCTCCTATCATTATGCTGCTAGCCACCTTCATTTAAACCCCTTGAGTTGGGAGGTTATCATAGATACATTGTGCTGCATATAGAAATGGGTTTTTTACTTGTCTATACATATGCCCCAATGCACAGGAAGAAACTTCCACAAGAATTACCAACTCTGACAGCAGAAAAGAAGTGGCTTTCAGGGCATACCTACCCAAGAGCACAAAAAGTATTAAAGTATTGCAGAGCAGAAGAAGCAAAACTATTAAATGTAAGACATTATTGTTTCTGACCACAGGCCAATATCACTTGTCTACAACCAAAAACTTGCTCTTCCCCAGAAATATTGAACGAAATAAAATGTTCTATTTGCCCTTCGGTTCTCAACAAAACTCAGGGGAACGCAAACTGTAAGAACAAATATTTTCTAAATCAGTATTTTTGCCAGCATTGAAGAAGGTGAAATTATATTAAAAAAAAAAAAAGAGTTTGCTGTTTTGAAACTGAAGAAGAAGCGTCTGGTTAAATGATGGGTTATATGATTTCTTGTAATTTTTACTGCTGTTTCAAATCTCTGCGTTATTAATTATTCTAATTGCCTGAGTGTGAATTTTATTTATAAATTATTACCATGAAAAATGTACTTTTTCAACAAGGTGATAAGTTTAAGTTTTCTCCATTGTATTCTGCCTTAACTACAATTTAGGGATAAGTTGGTATCAATTTATATCTCAGGAAGCTTTGCTGCTCATTTACTTCTTTTGCTTCTAAAACTAAATCAGTGTTAAGCACCATTCTAGGACCCACTGTATTGCTAGAAATGCTTGAATGGATTTTTAATTCTGAAGCACTGGTATAAATATGAATTAGTATCAATAGAAACACTCTACAATTATGTCAATGTGAACATAATCTGAATCTGACCTATTCTTTTAAAAGATGTAAAGCTCATATTGTAATTCCTTTTGTCAACAGAAAAGTCATTGCCCAGATCACATTTTAATTAACCACCCTGAATTCCCTTTGCAGATTCAATTAAGGAAAGATATTATTCTTCTCTTCTTGTCCTAAGCTGTCCTTCAAAGTGACAGTGCAGTTTGCTGAATATGGATAATATGGATAATAATCCATATTATCAGTTATGGATTCTGAGGAACTGTTCTAGGAGTTGTTTGGACAACATTTCATAATTATGAATAAAATAGATGATTAGAAAAAAGGGGGAAAATACATTAAAATGTTACCGTTTCCCTTAAAACTAAGGGTAAATAAGCACAGAACTGGGGAAGGACTTCAGCAATCTTCTTCACACTTTTCTTTCCCAGTCCCCACATTTAGTGTTCTGTATGTGCAGTAATAGCCCTATACAACACTTCTGACATTCCTAACTGCCTCTAGAATTGCTGAAATAAAAAAAGCCAGAAGAATCAAAACCAGAAATCTAAAAGCATTGATTTACTCAGCTAAATATCGGGCCCAATACTCTGTAATGAGTGAATTGATTCCTGAATATTTAGTGAATATTTTATATTATTGAATATGCGTTGAATTCCATTCAACGCATATTCAGTTACTATAGATCACTCCGTAGTTATGATGTAAAGAAAAGGCTTTTACCTTTTTCGAGTGTGTATCCTCTGTCTTCTCCCAAAGTCCTGAATTCTTTCTCTGTGATTTCTTTCAACCAGACTTGGATAGTTACCAATACTCTGCTTAACACATTTTGTTTTCTGTCACATCTCCTTATTTTCATGTTGACTCTTTGGAAGACTTTGATCATCCCCAGAAAAAGATGCAGATATTTTTCCTTTAATTATTATCCCAGTGTTATAAGAACTGATGTAAATACAAGCAGTCATTTCATTGCATCTGCAGGCAAGTACATAATTCCTGATTCTTCATATGAGGTGCTACTTTTACAAATGTTATCAATGGTAACAGCAGTGGCTGGTTTTTCCCAAATAAAATAAAATAAATTAAAATAAAGTAAAATAAAATAACAAAATAAATTTCTCATAACAATAATTTGTAAAATTTATTCCAAAATTCATAGTGATTTCTGAAGGTAATGTTATGTTATTTGCACATTGCATCACAAATCTCAAACTATTATCACAGGAATCCCATCATTTCACAGTATCAAGTTCTTTGCACACTTTCTTTGTTGAATATATCAAAAAAGTCCCATCATGTACAGCGAATCAGGCCCTTGGAATTATACTTGTTGCCAACCATTAATCTCTTACTCCAATCCATTAGCACTTCAGGGGGATAGTGTAATTCAGCAGATATAACCAAAGCAAAGTATGGTTAAGATTTGCTCTATAAAAGTGCAGACAGGATTTAGGTTTGCTTGTACAAAATATTTGATATTTGGATTTTAAGTCATGTTCAGTGACACTAAAATTATACCAAAACAGGAAATCAAGAGGGTTAAAAAAAAACATAATTCTTTATGCTCAGTTTACAAGGAGATCAATATTTTTTGTTGATGGTTTGGTCCTATGGTTTATGCATTTATTTTCCTGGATTGGACCAGGATAGCTTGAGAATATATAGGACGGCAGACAACTTGGTTAACTGTATGGGAGCCCACAGATCCTTGAGTTTGGAATTTTGAACCACATATTTTATAGATAAATTACATTTTAAACAGAATAGAAAATATACATTGTTTACAGTGTGTATCATATGATAAATGCTTTCTTGGAAAACTGAAATGTTTGAATTCAGCATCTAGAGATAGAAAAGCAGTCAAAAATTGAGAGAAACAGCATTACACACAGCTCTTAAATCTCTTGTAGTAGCTAAGACAAATTGTCATCACTAATTAGATCAGCTTCAAGAGATTAAACACCAAAGCTTATTTTTCCATGGTGTCTAGTCCATTACAACAGCTATTTGTCTCCTTCTACCAGCAGGACTGGCCAAATAAATTACACCAGCCATAATTTACTAATGTTTCTTTAGTCTTTTCTGAATTAGGAAGAGAGGCCCACAGTCCCAGAAAGTTTATATAAAAACTTTTGCCTTGATGGGGATTTGATGGGACTCTGAGGAGGTCTGAACCTTGAGGTAGGACTAATTTTATCTGCAGAATGAACACCCCCAAACCACTAAAGTAATTCTGACTTTGATATTTTGTTACAGCACAGACATCCCATTAATAAATACACCAAATGCAGGTCTTATGATGCAATAAACAAAAGTTTGGAAAACAAATCTTCCCCCTGCATTCCATTTCCTTTCAGAATGAACTCTCCTTCCAGATGCTCTGGAGCCGAGCAGCTTGTGCTTCTTCCTGGGTTGCAGCAACCCTCAGAGTCTCCCTCTGGGTCTCTAGGAATGCATCCTCTCCTTGACCTCTGAGGCTTGGATCTGCTCCTTTCCACAAGCAAGACATGTGCTTTGTCAGGAGTCTTTCCATGTGTGTGCAGACATTGCAATCTCCTCCTCTTCCTCCCCACAGTCCACCTGACCCAAACTGCCACAGCCAGGAAAAGCAGAGGCAGCCCTTCTGCTGGTCTGTCACACCCTTTCCAAAAAAGCAAGAGGGAAAAAAAACCCCAACAACCACAAAATAGAGACTAAGACAAGAAAAAAAACCTCAGTTTTGTCATCTATCAAGCAAAAAGAAGTCAACATTGGAGGCAGTCTGTAATGCTTCCATCCAAACTACAAAGTCTTTCCTGGTTCTCTGGCTCAGATGTGCATCCTTTTCATTTTCTTACCTCCAGTAAGACCTGAGGTTGTAGGGCCCTGAGTAAATATATGTATTGTAAATATATGTATGGCAGTAAAAGATCTCTGTATTATATTGCCCTGATCCTAGTTTTTGTAAATGGGCTGCAGCTGTGATGTCCTTGATTGGGCAGCAGCTGTAGCCCGTGGAGGTAGCTGGGATAAAAGGGGGTGAGGCATTCAGAGAGGGCTGGAGAGGAGCCCTGGATGAGAGGCAACAACAACAACAACAACAACAACAACAACAACAACAACAACAACAACAACAACACTACTACTGCTGTGATGATTACAACATCTGGTGACCCCGATGTGATAGAAGTTCTGCAGCCATAAGAAAACACGGAGAGGAGGTATGGGAGAAGACAACAACGCCGCTGTGAAGATTACAACATGGGGTGAGACCTGGATTGGTGAACCCTCCCTAGGCCCTGTTTCTGGGGAGACAGGATGCAAATACACGAGCCAGACTGGTTCAGGCTTCTGCTCATCCTCATCTTTCAGAGTGTGGATTGCACTGCCTTAGTCCAGAGTAAGGATGATATAATTGGTATTAGGCAGTACAGAAAAGAGCAGATGGATAGATCCTACAAAATAATTAAAACATGCCTACCTCTTGTCTGATCTTTTAGTCACCTCTCACAGCCATTGATTAATTGTCTGTCCAGCTCAAGGCACTGCTACCTGTTGTCATGACATCTGACTGCCTCCTAAAATAATGAAATACAAGATTGATTCTAATCTGTCCACAGGGAAAGCAAAGCGTAACTTTGTTGTAGTGTGTTTTTAAGTTTCTTGTTTTGCTCCCCCATTATATGTATTGTTCCCCTCTGTTCTTCGCAAAATGGTTCTTCCCTCCCCAGTTTTCCCACCACAGCTTCTCCTTACAGTTAGGTTACTACGGCTACCCCTGCCCCCCTCAGTTGTCAATCACCTAGGTTATGTAACTTCCCCTCCCTATTTCTACCATATAAGTAAGTTTTTCCTCCTCCCTGGGCCCAGTCAATCACCCCCCACTCCTCCCAGCTTTCGAGAACCTTTTTCTCTCTGGGGGTTGTGGTTGGCTGGTGTCCCGGGGCCCCTCCTTTACTTTGTGCTTATTGGATATGTTTGGATGTCAGTTATGTTAAGTACCTCCCTTTATGTTCTCCCATTGGTTAGCTGGGCTTCCCTCCCTTCTCCACCCCTTCCCTTTAAAACCTTGCCTCTCCCCTAGTTCTGGGCCATTTGCTGCTGGGTTTTTCCATCTGTTGGTGCCATTTGTTGGTTGGTTCTCCCTCTGTTGGTGACCTACCATCTTCCAATAAACCGACTTCAACCCCCAGCAAGTGGTCTCTCCCTTTCTTCGTCTCGCCAGCGTGAATAATTCAAGTCCGCGATCCAGCCCAGCCCAAGGCCAGGACGCCAAGGGGGGCTGGCCTCAGATGCGGTGAGGGTGTCGGCCTTCTCCCCTCCAGCTAGCCGGACTTAGGGCCACGTACGCCCTCGCGCATAACTTCAAAATGTTTCTGTTTCAGAAAAACTCAGTGGAAGAGGTGGATATTACCAAATGTATAGCATTTTGAAGGAATGAAGGAATTTTGAGTTAAAGTTCTCACCTGAAGCAGGAACCGTCCATGGGATGTGCCAGAACAGTCTGTTGGATGTTGGGAGAGAAAATAAACAAGAACCAGGAATTGAACCCTGTTGATAATATGAATGGCTCTGTTATATAACCATCCCTTATCTTTTTTGTAAGCTCAAAAGCCTCCTTGGTCTCTGTAAGATTTCCAGAACTGTATCAGTTAGGATAATCTGCACAAAAGTGAGGAATTCCAAATCCCACTTTCTGTAGTTTATCAGCTTCAACTTTGATTAACATGAGACCTTTCCTCTGCTGGGGTTCCCCATGGCCTGAGTGATGCTGGTCCATCCCTGTTCCTCACTGCTTCAGGCTTCTGTCTGTGTCTTATTATTTAGGCACTCAATATACAAAATAGACACATCATGTCTTTACAGCCTTTCTGGTGGAAAGGTTTTTTCCTTTCTGTGTTTCCTTCAGGTACATTGTGAACTCTTTCTGAAGTGACCTTTAAAATCCATTCAGACCTAGTATTTTTAATCCATTGTAGCAAATATCTTGGCAGACACCAAGTCATTCATGCCCAAAATGTCAAAGATTAATGTATTTTTCTACAGAGAATTTCCATATGCCACATGTGTGATTTTTCACTAAAACCCACTGTGGTACTGCCATTCTGAAGCCACTGAGAGCATTTAGGATATTTATCAGCTTCTATCAGCCTTTAATGAAACAGATCTCATTATCCAACTTTTGCTTTTTAACAGCTGTTCATAAACTTCATGCATTTCTGAGGGGATAAGGATCTTTTATCAAAAAATAAAATTAAAACTTCCATTGGTAGCTGTTTCCAGGATCTGTGGACATGTTCATTTCACTTTCCAGTCTTCCCATTCCTCAAGGGAAATCCAAGACAGAGATCAAACTGGAGAACATAGAATAAGTCCCACCTGTTAGTACTCAATAAAGTGAGACAGGATTTCTCTAGAGAAATTACAATAAAGGCATGTGGTAAAAGAACAAAAAATTATATTTTCTCTTTTAAATTATAAATTTTTAAGTAGCTTCCAAGATAACAAGTATATAGATCAGCATACTAGGAAGATTTTTTCTTTTTAAGTGACCTTCTATTTCCAGAATGTCTAGAGATCCTCTTTTCTGTATAGAAGCAGATGCAACACAAAGAAATCAAACAGCTGTGATTAAAAATATATTAATCTTGCCCCCAAGTCTGAAAGCCCTCACAGATTTAAAACTGGAGGGAAAGAGACCCCATGAGAAAAATTCTAGGAAATCTTATAAATTTAGCTAATTAAACTGTGACTATTCTCACTAGTTTTAAATGAAAACTACAGATATATTTTTTCAAAGTACTTTTTAAGACAGGGTAATGTGGAATTTTAGGTTTGGACCTTGTAAATTATCTACCAAGCTATACTAACAGTGTAAATGAAAATATATTATAAGAGCAGATACACTGAAAAGGCAGCCAAGGTATTTGCATACACAATATTGAAAGAAAAAGGGAATGGTATAATTCTATAAACCCACCTCCTTCAATTTATACATCAGACTAGAAGAGTGAGATGGGGCATATTAGGATATAACAAATTATTTTGGCAGTGACAGATGGAAAATCTCTAGAAGGAGCTTCATTTTCTAGAGTGAAAAAATACTCTCTGAGCCATCCACAGTGTTTGGTACAAGTCCTGAAGGCTCCACTTTTCACTCAAACATAAATGTAGGGAAAGGATGTGGATTAAGACATCTCTTCTCTTGGGAGCGTGCCAAGAAAAGCCTGGAAACTTATTGTAGTTATCTCATAACTGAAATCCTAGAAAACTTTTTAAAAACGTACATAAATACATGAAATTCAGATAGAAAGAAGTATTTTTTATTGTCCTATAGATTTTTATATTGAGTTACTGTTGTCTGACCCTATTCGGTTCATGTGGGTGTTTTCAATAGCTGTTGTTTACATCCTGCATTTTTAACTCTGATGTAATATTTCAGAGCATGGAAAGGTTATTGTGGTAACAATGAACCTTCCTTCTTTTCCAGCATCCTTTTGCTGACCTCTCTTGAGTAATGCTCGTGTGTGTTTATTGTTTAAGTGTGTCAGCATTACCAAAGCACAAGAAGGGAGGAGATCTGTATGGCTTAGGAAATGCTGCTCAAATGCAGTTGTCAAAAGAACTGTTTGCTGTGTGCTTTGTTTTTGGGTTTTTTTGCATATACAGGCATAACATCTCATATTTTGGAAAAATTAAAATATTTAAGTTAGAAATATCAGGTTACAGAGCACCTCTCATGTGTCCATGATATTCCTCTGGAATGTGTAAGAGTGACAAAATTAATTTATTCAAAAGAATGAATGAAACTCTCAATCATATTTTTTCTTTGAAATTTTAATCTCCTTTCATCTTATTGCATGAAAGTTTAATTTTGTTTTACTGATATACTTAATAACATTGAAATGATGCGTTTTTTCTTCCATTTTCTCATAATATGGAAAATTCATTAAAGTGTGAGAGCAGTGCAGTAGATGGAAAATTTTTGCTTTCTCCCATAAACTTGGCCAAGAAATGGAGAATGTTTACTCAAATAATCCCAGAATACAGCAATATTTTCAGACTGGACAGGTACTAAGTATTTTGTTTTGTTAAGCTGGCTAACCTTCCATAAATCAGTATATCTCTTCCAAGGTTAGTTTTAACAGTTTCTGTCCAGGTTTTCAGTGAGCTATTCCAAAACAATCCTGCCATACTTTTCAGATGACCAAATCTGCTTACTAATGCTAAATTTTCAAGTAAGGACATCAACATGCTCTACTTTTTCAGGGCAAAACTCCATTACTTTTACACTTCTTAGATTGTTGTGTTTCTAAGAATCACAGGGTGAGGCTACATCAACATTTTAGCTCGGTTGTCAACTTTTGAAGCAAATTCCCTGATTATTCCCATTTAATAATGGGGTTTTTGTATTTACTGACTGGTCTTGGATTCCCACACAAACTGAATTTTGGAATGAAAGTGAGTAGGAGGTGATCTTTGGCAAGCATGAGTAGAACTAGACCAGCAATAAAGCCTCCTGATATGTGTGACAGCCAGATCCTTCTTACAAACTGCTTCATTTTATTCATTTGCTTATATTGGTCTGTGCTACTTGCACATGTGGACACTGTTTTTAAATGGACTTCGATTTCACAGACCCTCACAAGATGTAGAATCAAATCAAATACAATTTAGGCACTTAAAATGTCATTAAAATGTATATAGGACTTAGAGATGTGATCATCTTCGGGACTTATGAAAATTTCATTAATTGGTTATCTGCATTCTTAACTGCTAAAGTATCTTCAAAATTCAGAACCTTCTATTTCTGTGACGCACTTCCACTTTCTAAAAATAAGGATAAATAATAATATCCAGTTTGACAGGATCTGATGAGGATAAATACATCAAAAAATTGTGAGCTGCTCAAATTATGGAATGAGAGGGTTGAATCATAGATTGCTTTCATAGCTGAGATCAAGGTTAAACAAAGGCTAAAGCTCTGCATACATGATTTTCAAATGCATTTATGCTAATGGCATGATGATCTTAATTAGATGATCAGCTGCATATCTGACTTTTGATAATAAGTCCTAATGTGACTTGCTAATCAATGTCAGGTATGGGAATAGAATGTAGAATTTCTGACTTGTGAATCCGTGCACTAATTGCTAAAGCAGCCTGCCTCCCCAGTGTCATCCTTCATTGCAGAATGCTCCATCTCCTCCTTGTACTCATATCATGAATTATTTCAACAGACTTTTGTAGCTCCTCAGTCTGTCAAGAGCAGAAGAATCCACTATAATCATATTTTCTAGCTTCTAAATAATAAGGACCCAAAACCTGCTATTTCATAGTGGGGAATTTATTTTTTTTTCTTACCATAAACTAACATTAATATTCTTAATTTTTTTTTTACTGGGCTGATGAATGTTCTTTTCAAAGACACGTAATTTTGACTTCAAGATTCCAGATGATTATGAGTTTGTCACTTCCCATGAGAAGAACTGCCAGTCATTAATTGCCCTCCATCTAGCAAGATGCTCAAAAATAAGGTCAGATTCATTATGTTTTCCAAAGTTGCATTTAATTGGCAGTTTATATGTTTCTGACTTCTGCTTTCAGCCTCAGTAATATCTTGTTATGCCTTTAGATGCTTTAGATTAAACATTCCTACGTCTCAGATCATGGATTGCTGTATAAATCAGACTATGGAAGAAAAGTAGTCACTTTAATCACATTGCTTAAGTCACTGTGGGAAGTAATTCCAATCACTAAGAAAATAATAGAATTATTTTCGCTTCAACTGTTTCAGTTTTTCTCTTTAATTTAGAAATATTACAGACAAATCCTAAAAAGCAACTATTACAAAAATGTGTTTTAAACAGAAAGATTTTCCTGGATGACTTTTCCTTTCCAAAGGACAATCCTTGTATTCTATACCTGAAGAACAGGCAAGGAAAGGAAAGAAGACATTTTTCCTTCTTGAAACTAAAGTGTGTAATTTTCAGCTGTTTATTTGGGTTTTGTCAACACATCAGAAAACCATCTTAACAACTGTGATTCCTATTAATTAGCTCACTGGAATAAATACAGCTGTCAAAGCAAAATAGGGTATTGTGGAATTTCCACACACACGATAAATCATTACCCCTTCAAAGGATAAATGTTAGAATTAATAAAATTTTAAAAGTAGATGAAGCTGATATCTCGCACTGACAAAAGCTTAGATTCTGCACACTGAATCTAATTTTTGTTTACAGAAAGTATTGCATGAACTACAAGCAAAATTTCATATCAGGATGATGTTTGTATATAAAATTGCTCCCAATTGAGAATATTAATGTAAAACTGAGGCATAAGGAGTTAAATTACTGAAAACACAAGATTTTTTTTTTCTTCTGAATGCATAGTACTACATACAATGGTGCATGTGTGGTAATATGTGCAAAACCCAAAATCTATTAAAATATCTGCTGTTCCTGTATTTAATTTTATCTCTACCAAATTAAGTGTTAATAGATGGTGGCCTAATTGTAACATGATGTTTAATTTTTCATCTTAAGCAAAATTTTACTGTGGGGAAGGGGAAAACAGCAAGATGTTTCTCATTTAAAAAGTGCATTTTTGCTGCTGCAGCTGCAGCTTTGGCTTCATTTCGTAGTTAGAACTCTCAAAGGGCACAGAAAGAACAGTAACAGCCACTATGGCCCCAAACTTATCACCTCCTAAATACAAATGGAAAATTTAGACAGCAGGAAAATTAAATGTGGTTTCTCTTCTAGTAAAAAAATTTCACTTAAAAAAACCCCCAAGAAACCCCAAAACAACACAAAAATAACACCTAACACATTAAATTATATAGTCAGACCAATGTCAGTGGACCAAATTCTAGAAAATAATGTTTTTAGTAATTTTGAGAATGTTGAATTTTCTGTTTTTCCCCTTGTAACACACTTTTCTCCTTTTCACCAGGGAAAATCTTCTGATAAAGAGCTGCATGAGCAGAAATTCAGCTCCCACAGAGGAGAAAAAAAAGAATTCTTTTGAACACGTGCACACGTGTACCAAAAGGTTCCATCACGATAGCAGGAACATCCACAGTATGGATTATGGAATAATATAAGAATGTTCATTTGTTGTGAACCCTCTGCTGCTCACCTTTGCCCTGCTGATGAATCCATTCCTCTTGGGATGAGTGGAACACACTCTCAGAAATCTGCCAAAAGCAGCAGTTCTGCGAGACTGAGCAAAAAGATGATTTCCAAAATGAAAGTAACTGGCCAAAAAAAGAAAATATATAGGGAAGTTTTGTAAAGCAAGGGAAGGGAAGATTGCTGCCTTTCTTTTTCCAAATGCAAGATTCAGTTCTTAACATTTTTGCCTAATTAGAACACATGTAGTAAAATAAATTTTAAAATCCTAGCAAAGCAAAATCCTACAAACAATAGGGTGGAGAATGGAAAAGTATGAGCAGAGATAAACAGCCTTAATCACAGCTCTTAGCTGTGTATTGGAAAATTCTCAGTGTTACAAGTTTAGTTTATAAATTTGAATGGAATAGAATGAAATCATATGTTAAATAATAAATGAACCACTGAAAAATAAATTCTGATGACTCTGGAAACAAAAATGTTAATAACTTCAATAAGAAAAGGTCAATAAGTTTTATTTAGATAGAATGAAATCACATTCTAGCCTGTATTAATACATCTTATAATTCCAGGCACTAATATTCTAGAGAAGATACATTTCTGTTAGTTTTATTCTGCTACAGTGTGAAGAAAAGTCCCATGCATTGTCCTTCCAGTACACCCTCAATCAAACAGGGAAGATCTGAATTATGTTCCTAATATTTACAAGGCTAAGAAAAGAATGCATACACTAAAATTTATATTTTCTAAGGATTAAAAAAGATGGCCAATTTTAAAATCCTCCCTTCCGGAACATCTCCCAGAGGCAGACACATTTCTGCAGGAATTAAACAGAATTATTTTGTATATAATTAAAACTCTGAAATCATTGCTTACTTACCAAATTTGACCTTGGTGCTTAGTGATAACAAAAGATGTAATACCTCCTTTGTTCATCCATTATAAACACATATCAAATATTGCAGGGGGAGCATCTGGTTTTAAGAGGCACTGACTTTGGAATGACAGACCAGAGATGCAATGTACTGAAGTGGTGCGTTCTGATTTCTATTACTGGCCCTCACAATTATCATTATCACTATCTCTGTAGTGTGTTTTTCCTATTCTGCCAAACAAACCGTATTTCTGTTAATTATATGACTAAATTAGTCATTCCAAAGTTAATCCCTCCTAAAGCCATCAGCAGATGTTCCTTTACAATCACTGATGTCGTTCCCTGAAAGGGGGACATTGCTGGGGTGCTATGAGAGAATGGTGACTTTGGTGTTCTTGTCTGACTCTAGCTGTGGAACAGGGAAGCACCTGCCCTGCTGTAGAAGTCCATCCGAAAATCCTTCATTTTTTGCCTCACAATTGTCATGAGAAAAGACTGCCGAAGGGTTAAAGCTGCTGAGCCGGTTGGGAAAGAAAGTCTCCTGCTTATCTAGTGTGTTCACAAGTGATGCTTGCAGAACACGCCATGCTGTACTCGAAGGGGGCATGCTGCCCTTTTCTGGACAATTGAACTGGACTTTCTTCCAAACTCCTGAGCTGGCTGGACTGAGCTCTGGGGTGGCTCCCCCCATGCTCCATGAGAAGACCCCTCTTGCCTGTCTTCAACCACCGTGACAGACCAACTGAGATGAGAATCCCCTCATCAAGGAACCCAGAACCCCTCTGGCACCCTATTGTCACCCCCATGGCACCCCCATGGCACCCCCCTGGCAACCTCCTTCCAGAGACTGGGACTGCACTCCCTCCCAACTCAGGGAGGGGGAAAACTTAACGTACATGTGAGCATTCGGCCATGAAAACAATGGACTTCTCCCCTCCATGGAAACCTAATTTCAGCCACCCTTCCCCCAACCAAGAACAGTATATATTGGGGTTCGGCCTGACTGTCCTTTGAGATCTCCCCAAGACGTGTACCAGCGAGTTTCGGCGGCGGGACCCCGAAGACATCACGTTTTGGTAGCTATACCCCATTCCCTGACCTCCTTTCCTCCCTTTTTCCTTGTCTTACCCTTCTCTTCCCCGGATCCCTTAACCAAACGCATATTTAGCTGTGGTAATAATCAATAAAATTGCACCTTGTTGATTTGTTACTGCAAAACCCCTGTGCCTTGTGTTGGTTATTTTTGCACCCAAAAATCATTCGTCACCCGTTCATTTCGGGCGGACCTTCACACCTGCCTGCCTCACGCTGGCTCTCCACAGGCAGGAGTTTCCAAATTTCCAAAAGGAAATTCACCCTCACTGAAAACACAGGGGGAAACGGCGCCGTGACCATCCTCCCCGTGTCTCTGCAGGCAGCCCAGTTGAACTGCTGCCTTTGAAACTGCAAACTGGTAAAATTCGTGCCATCTTTTCATGCATCTGGTCACAATCTGCAGGTCAGATCCTCTTCTTCATCTCGGCTGATCTTGTTCTGTGTTTCTGTGTTTTGTGTGTCTGTAAGATGAGCGGCCTGCCCAGTCTGTCAGAAGGAAAAGGTGTCTCTGCATGGTGAATAATATTTAGCACCTTCCACAAGTGCTCTCCCAGGCAAGTGCTGCAGTCACACGAAGCCTGAGGTAAATGTTCTTAGACTGCTGATGCTTATTTTGAAGTCAAAAATAATAGTAAAGTTATCTCACTTATGAGATCAATGTAAGCATTTAATGCAATATTTTTAAAATATGGAGGACACAAACAATGCAGAGAGGCAATGAGAGGAAATGGGATTTATTTGAACTTCCAGCTCCATCCTTTGAGAATATCGTGTCTTTTCTCCTCCTTGCTGCTCCATCAGTCTGTACCACAATTTACTACTGGAGAAAAAAAAATTACTGTTTTCCCTCTAAATAGCTATCATCATGTTCTTTCTCTATAAATCCTAGTGAGATCCCTGGTGGTGGCATAACAGTTAGCAAATACAGAAAGTGATATGGAACAGCTTCATTTCCCCAGCATATTAAAACTACAGTTGTCAGCATTTAATGTCTCTGATATCCTTAACCCCCTACAAGTTGTAGAATTAGCTAAAGCTTTGCCTCCAGGTATCCCATCAGGATGCTCCAATACAGAGATTTACATTCAGTGGAACTCTCTAGGAGTAAAATATCTTTTTTGACATACCTAATGCGTCATAATAACTGCAAATTTATTGTACCAAGCATTAACCACTTTCTCCTTCATACATGCCTGGAGCAAGGAAGAAACATCACTATTACCATAACTGTGCTACACTGAATGAACAAATATGCAGAAGCCTTACTGCACACTTCAATCATTTGCATTATTTTTAAATGATATAATTTTAAAATACGTTCATTTTAGAGCCATAAATGAGAATGGAGCAGATGGTTAGAGCTTAATTTAGAGTAATTTGTCTATTAAAATACACTGCATTGCCATTGAGTCTTTGTTGTAGCACTAACTCATTACAATGGAGTTGTAATTTATGGGGTACAGGGAAAGGTATTGGACCTTTAGGAAAAGTTTACAATCTTAGAGTATTCACTGGGAGAAGTGAACACAGATAAGCATTTCTGTACAAAATTATTAAGAAAAAAATGGGAAAAGCAAAAATAATAGAATTAAAATTTCCAGTCCTTTCAGAACTCCCAGTGTTCATACACAGAAAGGATATTCACATGCACAAATAAAAGGACCTTCTTTATTTAATGTTAATAATGGATTTCTTCATTTGCACTGACTTTTAGCTGTTGAAAAATGTAGAAACTTACAGCTTCACATTACAGCAATAAAGACTTTTATAAATAACTTTTTAGAAATATTTTGAATAAGCAAGTTTATGCATATTAAAATTCATTACTGTATTGTTCTCTGCGTTAAAAACATATTTTAAAGCTTTTTCATCCTAATACAAAAGCCCAATAAGGCTGTTAATGTGTTCAGTCTGTATTAGAATTAATTTTATGTTCATTATCTATCTGTAGGGGAAATGAATGAGCAACAGGGAGGCAAAAAGCACACATGGGATACAACGATTTAGGTTAATCAAAGCTAAAGGCAATGTGAAGAACTTTAAAGGGACATAAAATATAAAAAGCACAAGTTTCTTCCAGAGAAAATTCACTGCTGTTAATGCCAAACTGGTTATAGGTGAAATAAATCTTTTGGGTTTTCCTATACCTTCCCCATATCTAAATTATTTTTTCATTTCAGAAAGGAAATATTTCTGTGATTTTGAGTAGCAAAATCTTTTCCTTCATACTTAGAGGTTGCTCAAAAGATGGTGATTAAACACACAACTATTTCACAAATGAAATTATGTAGAAAACAATACTAAATCTGTTATGAAGCTTGTATTGCATATACACATTCATAAAAAATAGATATGTGTGTATATTTACATATATTTATAACTTCTTATATGAATATGTAGTGCTCATATCTGGTTGCAATGAGAGAACACTGGCAATCATCAAATATATTTAAAACTGCAGTACCTTGTAACTTGTACAATTATTTAACTGTGAAAAAATATTGGAATAATTCATTAGGGGTGGTGCTAGGTTGAAAAGTTCACATTGTGGAATCACAGAATGGTTTGGGTTGGAAGGAGCCTTGAAGATGAGCTGGGTCCAACCCCTGCCACGGGCAGGGACACTTTCCACTAGAGCAGCTTGCTCCATGCAAATTTACCACATCAGGAATTGCCTGCCAAATGTGACTGTGGCAAGGAGAAAACACAATTTTAGGACAGAAGAGTTCAGTTAAGTGGTTTTTCCACAAACCAATAATACCCACATACCCAAAGGCAACTGGATATGAGAAATACCCACATATCCAAAGGCAATTTCTGATTGAGATATTTTAGAACAAGGCTACTAAAAAAGAGCTGCTGTGCAATATCAATTTTTCAGGCTTAATATGAATGTGTTCTATTTGATAGGAAAGTATTCTGCTCTCCAAGCTGATAATAATATAATAATTTAATAATATAATTAATTTAATAATAATATAATAATTTAATAATAAATTAAAGCTTTGCTGAATTTAGAAGATCACACATAAATATTATTTGCATAAAATGGAAAAAAAGTGAAAGGCCAATCCATTCTACAAGGTTGCAAGTTTATTTTAAACAAAACACTAGTTAAATTTCATATAATGGGAGTTTCAGTTGGTGACAAGAGCCTCGTGTCCTGGATTGCATGAAACTAGACGAGGGAAAGAACAAGATAACATTGTGTGATTTCCTCTTTCACATTACTCTGATCTTGCCAAATCTGCATCTTCTCAAGCCTGCTCCAAAACCATGAATAAGTGTCTGATATCCCCCATGGCTTCTATCTAATTTATATAGTACATTTTATAAATTAGTGGATAAGTTTTTATCTTTTTGTCAAATATCCAAGCAATCACTGAAGTGCAAGGCATGGGTGATGACTTTTGGGTAATGTAGTAAGAGAAACCATTTGCAAAATTTTATATGTAGTAAGATCTTTAATTTTTAAGTAGAAATGAGCAAAGAAGAACAAACAAACCCCAAGCAGCAGAACATGATGAACTAAGGAAACAGTATTTTCATGGTATGCATAAACTATTTTAATAAGATGGTGATAATTTTTGAAAGTGTATAAAAATCAAGAGAGTCAGAAATCTAGTCATATATCCTAGCGTAATAATTTTAGAGTTAGGATCAAATATTTCAGTAAATCACCAAAAGCATCCCTTCCACTTTGATTTTCTAGAAAAGCAGGCTTTGTTTTAATTTCTTTTAAACTGGATGTATAAAACAGCTCAGTTCTGATTGTACCTACTGACTACAAAGGGAACAAGGGGGTAACCAGCTGAGACTTAAATTTCTGACCTCTGGGTTTCTGAACTTCTCCAAAAACAATTGTGCCCTGTCAGTTTTAAAGCCGTGATTGTGTTTCATGTCTTCCTTGCAGCATAAATAAATTCAAGCTTTCAGTGTCCCATTTCATAATGGCATGAGCTCCAATGCAAACTGTTCTGATTTACCAGGAAACTGTGGTGCACATCTGGCCCTGCAGCTGGCACACACAGGGCTTGGAGCTTCTGCATGGTGGCATACTGGGGGTTCCATGCTTTCCTGGAAAACAGCAACTTCCACCATAAATTCAAAGATCTGAACTTCACTGAGCTTGGCTACAGGCTACTGGGTATTTTATGTAGAGTTTTTAACACTATATATGTGCATATAGAAACGTTCTGGTAGCACATAAGTAACATTTTCAAGCAGTAATCATGCAATAAACTGAAGATTTCCAGCTGCATGAGATCCCTCTATATCAAAGAACATGTTGTGTTTTTGTCAAATATCACTTACTCAGTTTCAACAAAGCGTATTCAACTATACTTTTGGAGCCTGTGCTTTTCCAAATTTGAGATAATTTCCTTAATGGTGGTTCTCTATAAACAGAAAAATAAGCAACATGAAGTGTATTAGATTATTCTCAGAAAGATCAAAAATATTGTCAATACTGTTCAATACATTTCATGAAAAATGCATTATGTGAAACAAGCCTGATATCCTTCTATAACAGGACTAATTCAAGTCAGAAATTGAATTGCGCTTGGTTCAAACTCATTATACACCTGTGCTCAATTAGTGCCTTCCAGTCACACTGAGAGCCTCTGATGAGAAATGCTGGATTCTGTAAGAGCAAAAATACTTTGATGGCATCTCAAAATTTGCAGAATTCCCAGATGAAAGCTGTGATCCTCTGGCAGCTGGCAAGATGTTGTTGGTTTGTCACAGTGCCTGCAGTGGGGATCAGGGAGGGCTGGGAGGAGGCTCTTGGCTGTCCCAGCATTAAACCCAAGCCCTGAAAGCCAGTGGGGCTGTATGGAGACTGCCTGCATGCCAGGACCCCCCTTTTCCAGGGTCTGCTCTGGACAGGGTGAACATAAAACCAAACAGCAACTTCAGGATGAGCAATGAAAGGGTGAATACCAGTCCTTAATGCAAAAAATAGTGATGTTGTGAAAGGGCATAAAAACCAAAGCTATTTGTTCACCTATTAAACATTCCTCCCCTAAACTCCTAGTGTCCTATGTGTTCCTGCTTTCCACAGGTATCTAGAAACAAATCCAAGTACAGACAGATTCTGAACAAGGCAAATGGAAATTCTTTCTGCCCTGGAAGATGCAGTGTTGCAGGACTGTTCATTGTGGAGTGGTCAGCACCCCTTCAATGGGCTTTGAAAAGTCAGGGCTTCATTTGATTCCTTGAAGGAAACCATAAATAAATGCTCTGTTCTTTTCTCTAAAGAGTAACAACACTCTAAACAGTGACTAATATAGAATTGCACCACAGATTGTTTCTGAAAGCAATAACATTTTCTATAATTTTAATAGAAATTCATTTTTCTGTATCTCACTAGTAAAAATGATGGCTCCAGATGATTAAATGAAGCCTGTGTAAATATTCAGAAAGGTTTTATAAAAATGAAACCTTTTCACCTAGCCAAATCAATGACATTTTTGCTTATTGCTTTGAAGAGCAACTATAGAGTAAGATTTATTTCAGAAATCTCTTAGAAAAGTGGTCAGGATAATGTTTCATGGAAAAAATTTAAATATAAGACCATTAACTACTGGTGTCCTCAGGCTCCCGACAATGTGAAATAATTTAAAAAATAATTAAGTAGTAGAAAAACTGAAAAAGCAAAATTCTGTTAGAAAAAGGAAGACTTTAAGCATTGAAAGTAACTGAAATAGAAACTTTTCTTTGTCCTTGAAAATATTTGCTATTCTTTTTCCTAACCAGAATTCAAACTGTAAGTCTGAAGGACAAGACTGCGACTCAAAACTTTGAGCAGGGCACCAAAATCTCTCCAAATAGAGACTTTTGTTCTCTATGTACTCAAAAATTGGTATAGCCCATTAATTAACTTATTTAGATTGAATAGAATAAGATCTTATGCTCTGGGATTTTTAGGTAATGTCTCAGTCACTTGAAATGAGACACAGCACTATTGACTGCATCCAGTGACCTGAAAATAGATTTTCCCCCCAGCTTTTGCTAAAGTCTTCAAACATCAACCCACAAAATTTTTATGACAATTGATGTTTGTCTGTAATGTGCATCACTCTAAAACATTTTACAATGCCCTGTATCAGCCCTGAAGAGCAAAGATAATTGAGAAAGCCAGCATGAAAAGTACAAACACTCTCAAAATACTTCATGTCTTCAATGTCAGCACCTGGTGCACAACACATACAAATAACTATTAGAGGTTATATTAAAGCTTTCTGTTACAAGTAACAATAAACTTTGATTTATCTATTCTATATTGGACATATAATTTTAAAAAATTATATTTTATAATTATATTTTTATGAAATTCATGGGAATGACAACAGAGTTTGAAAGTCTTAACCCATTCCCCTGGAGAAGTGCTGCAGTCACACTTTGCTCCCCTCAATAGAAAGTTTGGGGGTAGATAACTAACTCTTAAATGCTCCTAGAGAAGAAAAGAAATTACAATGGTTCTTCCTCTTTTGCATAGACCATAAGAATATCACAACACTATAAAATTTGGAGGTTGTTCAAGTGTCATGAAATTAATTTAAGCACTTCTTAGCAGCTTTTAAATGTGCAATTCAGTACTTTCAGAATTGTGCTGGCTGGCCAAGCTATAACTGGAAGGAAGAACTTAGTAAAGGGAATAATTTGTTAAGAAAATTGAAAATGCCATCACTGTAAAATTCAGGTACCTTTTTTGATTGGTTGGTTGGTTGGTTGGTTTGGTTTGGTTTGGTTTGGCTTGGTTTGGTTTGGTTTGGCTTGGCTTGGTTTGGTTTGTTTTGTTTTGGTTTGGTTTGGTTTGGTTTGGTTTGGTTTGGTTTGGTTTGGTTTGGTTTGGCTTGGCTTGGCTTGGCTTGGCTTGGCTTGGTTTGATTTGGTTTGGTTTAGTTTGGTTTGGTTTGGTTTGGTTTGGTTTGTTTTGTTTTGGTTTGGTTTGGTTTGGTTTGGTTTGGTTTGGTTTGGTTTGGTTTGTTTTGGTTTGGTTTGGTTTGGTTTGGTTTGGTTTGGTTTGGTTTGGTTTGGTTTGGTTTGGTTTGGTTTGGTTTTTTCCCAGCATTCCCTTGACATCTCTGGTTTTTAATGGAATTCCAGCTGCCAGGTTTGTGCTGAAGTGCTCAGAGTTCAAGAGAGCTGAGATGTCTCTGTGCCTGCCTTATCTGTGCTGGGGTGGCATTGATGACCTAAACATTTTCTGAATTATTTTTGCTGTCAGGCAGCACTGACAACACACAAAATGTAGACAGAATTTGGCAAGCCTCTGGAGGGCAGAGTATTATTTCTTTGAAGTGTTCCTCTTGACACCTGATGGAGCATCTGATGGAGCATCTGACACCTTGCTACCAATCCTCTCTAAGACAAATTTATTGCTTGGATGAAAAATAACCTAGCAGTTTCTGAGTCCCCCAAATGCAATGTTGAAGACATGCACTGCATCAGGCTCTGAGTGAGAAATGCTTCTGATTGTTTCTTTGACCACAGTTTGCTGTGTGTACAGTAAATATTACACAGTATTAGAGAGGATGTGGTGAGCAGGATGGGTAATGACCTGCTGTCATTATGACCTGTTTGTCTTATCCCGCCTAAACACACTGGATCAGAAAGGGGTCACAGAAAGGAGAAGCAGATTTCTGAATCCTTGAAGAAAAATGATCACACTGAGCCTGGGGAATACTCTGGAATGAAGGTAGGAAGAGACACAGGGAAATGGGAGGTTTAGCCTGGAAGACTGAGAGGAACAGGAGGATCTCCCTGCGGTTGTCAGCAGACCCCGGACTGCTCAGAAGCAGTGAAAGGTTTTCGTAGAAACATAACTGACTTTGACTGGAGCATATGGCATTGAACCCATCTTAGTCACACTTCTGGGCACCCTGTGTTCCCCGGGGAGGCTGTGCAGGATAAATAATCGTCACCACTAGAAACCTCATGAATCATCGGGAACATAATTGAATGCATCATTACCAAAGGAAAAAGAGTGAAAAATTTCCTGTTCTGCTTTAGATTCTTTTTCAGAAACATCAATGCAAAAGAGAGAAAAATAGTACAGACGGCCTACATTCATATCAAAAGAACAAAGTGCCCAAAACCTCTAAATATCTTGAGCTGCAAGGTATATTATTCTGCACATAACCATTTAAGAGTGACTGAATGCCCAGCACTCCTGAGGGTACTGCTTTTCAGATGAGCCAAAAATTGTCTCAGTACATAGACAGAGTTGGAAGAGAGAAATGTTGGCACTGGAAATAGAGGAAACCTCTGCTTGCAAAGAGTAATAAGGATATGAGCAAAGTATTCCATAGAAGAAAATGTCATCTGTGAAAATGCAAGAGGAAGAAGAACTGGTTGGGTAGCAGCTCCTCAGAAATAAAGCTGAGTTATTACAAACCACAAAGCATACTGGAATCAGTGATACACAATCACAAAATAATAGCAATCATTTGTTGGAACATAAATAGAGTCATGCAAGATTATCTCCCGTGCCTCACCACTCTGGTGTACTGCATCCCACCCCAGATTTACTCAGTTCAAGAAAGCTACAGATTAGCAAGACTGCACGTCTTGATGCCACATCACTTCTGATTCCTGACTGAGCTGTCTGCCCTTTGTTTGACAGGACACAGAGCTGCACTGACCTGTTTTTAGAAACTCAGTGCCCAACACCAAAGAAAGCACAGCTAATACACTACATGTGTGAATTGTCTTCTAACCATAATTATCTCTAATTGATTACAAGGAACAGAAGTTCTACATAATGTTTTCCTTTATATCCTCCTGCAGGTTTTTAAGTCAGCTGATGTTCAGCTCATTAAAATCTTCATCCTGCAGAGGACAGCTCATTGCCATTTGCTCCTCTCATAAAATCAGGGATTTTTCCTCTGTACCTTGCAATACTAACAGCTCATGAATAGCATCCAAATTTACACTAACCTTGCCAAAAAATTATTCATGAAAAGATCATCATAACAACTGATCCAATTCAAGTATTTCTAAACCTCTTTGCTTTGCTGGGGATGAAGGTCAAGAAACAAACACTCAAGCACACTAGAAGTCTGGGCAGAAGAACATTGAGGAACTGAAGGTCAGCAAGTGCTTATCTCCTGTGAGACTTAATCCAAAGAGCCACAAGTCTCTCTATTCAGATTCAATTCCGTCTTTCTTGAATTCTTGTAATCAAGCTCAAGCCTATCTTTTTTACATCCCCAGATACACTGTTCCTGCCCATTGGCAAATTTCAGACATTATCTCAGCTTTTCAGATGACATTTCCATGGATTATTATGCTGCAAAGCTGTCAACTTCTAGTGTTCATGGTCTCTCACGTGGATATTGTCCAACAGTTAATCTCTTCTTACAACCCCTCAGGAATTGGAAATATCAATAGAATATCCTGGAGCAGGTTCTGGAAAATTTCTCAAGTCTTTGAAAATATGGCTTACCAAAAAAAAAACAAAACAAAAAACAAACAAATCTCCCTGGCCCCGTCAGCTGTTTCTCCTGCTAGAATAAAGATAGATAATTATTTCTGCAATAGAAGGTGGAAAAAAACCATCTGACCTAATTTATGGGCCATGGGCTGATAAATATCACATAAAGACTAGTGATTGAAAACCTAAACAAAATTTTTTATTACAACAGGGTTACAACTCTAGCTATTAATCCAGTAAAATTAAGGTTGACTTCCAGCTGCCTCCTGCAGACTAAGACCCCTTGATGTGTATCCAGGCTTCTTATGGTTTCTTTTATTTCCTTTTAAGTATTGCTTTTGGTGTTTCTGTTTTTTTCACATGTTTTTGATGAGCTGTTGGGACTACAAGTGACTGGAATGTGGATGGTGGGAGCCACATTGGCACTGCATGGACTTTGCCATCACAACCCTTCCAACCTGGTGATCCTCAAGGGGTTTCCTGTCAGTGGTGAAATTAGTGGGACTCGCCCCAATAATTCACATCCTCGGTGTCTGGTGGGATCACAGTAGT
Organism: Ammospiza caudacuta; assembly: GCF_027887145.1. Lineage (NCBI taxonomy): Eukaryota > Metazoa > Chordata > Aves > Passeriformes > Passerellidae > Ammospiza > Ammospiza caudacuta. Next base: position 77,413,599 of record NC_080596.1, read on the forward strand.
TCTTAATAGACATTAACTTTTACATTTCTCCTGCTCAAGCCAAATGGTACCCAAGACTCTTCTTTTTTGAGGCCCTCTGGCTGGTTGCCACTACTCTGCTGGGATTTTCAGCCTTGCAGAGACGTTGCAGTGTGTTGATAGCATTATCTCAGGATCCACTGCTCTCCATGTCCTGGAAATTTTGCCATTTGCTATATTTGCACCAAAAGTGAATTTTTATGAGTAACTTTCAACCTGACCTCACAGCACAGGAGTTTCCAAAGCATGTCCTGTAACCATTCAGGCACACTTTGGTAGTGCTTTTTTACAGCCATTTTATAATAACTCTGAGATAGGATTGTAACTCAAATTATTCAACTACTCCAGGTGCATTTTCTAAGTATATTAAGTATCTACTAGCAATAACTTTGGCCTACTAGTTTTTAGATTAAATTTTTTCTAATTTACCATTGCAAGTCACATCTGTGATCTAATCATTTTGCGGGATAGAAGCATTTTAGTCATGATACTGGTTTCTGGTTTTTCTTAAAAAATTTGGGGATTGAGCACTTGACTATTTTGTGCTCACGACAAAGTGAGAACTTTTTGTTCTCACCAGTTCTAGGCAGCTCTGCTGAAAATTTCAAGGGCTGAAATGATGCCTCCATTGTAGGCAGCTGCATCCATCTCTCTTAGCTACAACACTGAAGACATTCTGTGTTCTTGTAGGTTTGCAGACTGTGAGGAAATATTTCCAGCTTCATCTTGCCTCTAAGTGAGCCATTTCCTTGGTTTCCTTCTCTGTTGGTCCATGGGCTTCTCACCAGGAGTCTGCATTTGTCCACTGGCTCCTGAGTTAATTGTCAATGAGCAACACTTGGCTTCAGTTCTTCAGTCTAATGTTGCTGTTTACTTGATATTAAATTTTACCTGGCTCCCTAAACCAGTAGCAGTTGAGTTTACTTACTGGTCTATCAGCAGAGCTGCAATCATAACAATTGAATCATTGACATTGTTCTGCAAAACTTCATCCTCAGCACCTCCTTGTCTTCTAAAGTTACACTGAAGTTTTCTCCTTCCCTTTACAAGGCATCTTTGCAGCCTTGTTGACTGTTACTTCTTCCCTCTTGAGACAGCATAACTTTAGAGGATAAAATTATTCTCTTTTCTACACATTGTGCTTTATTTTTCTAAAAGTAGGCAGTTTTTCTTTTTGCACATTGTTTTCTACATAATGTGCACCATGACAAACATGCCTGTATTTCAGGTCACCTGCTTTCCTCCTTGATTGTCATGTTTTTGAACCCTTGCATTTTAAATTTATTATCTATATAATTATGTTGGTATTAATGTTCATTTTGTATTAATTCATTGTCTTGATCCTTTTATTTGGGCTTGTTTTTAATGTCATGTTGTCTGGAATCCCACCTCTTGTGTACAGTCCTACTCCTAGCTAAGTATTTCTAATGTATTTGAGGTTACATGTGTATTTTGGATTTCTCAACAATGAGAAGTCCCTTTTTTGAGCTCCTCAGTTGTGGATGTGAGGCCAGTATTCCTTTCTACTCTTATTAGATATGTATTGTTAAATGGGACTGTCTTAGATCCACACCCAGTAAAGACGAGGCACTTTTCAGCTAATCCCTGGCAGAGGAACGAATGATGAATTAATTACCTGATTGTGTACCAACAGGGCATTGGAGGAGTGGGCCTGCAGGTTACCTGTGCTGCACCCACACTGGGGGGAAAATTTCAAAAGTCACTGGTGTGGACATGGAGCCTAGACTGAGAACAGCTTTGGAAAATCCCTTTAGCTGTGGTACAGATATATAGACATAGATGACTGAAATTAAAGTCCTATATAAATGCCTTTTCTGGACTTTTAGGTGTGCTTCCAATTAATGGCACATTGCTGATTTGCCCTTTCTGTATTTTCCCTCATTTTCCTGTCTTTATCCCTCATTGACTTTGCACCAGATACCAGTCCTGCTTTCCTGTTGCTTTCTTGCTTGTAAAAGTAGGATTTTAATTAGAACTTAATAATTCCCAGGCATCTGAGACTTTCCCTGATACCTCGTATCTTTGTTTCCAGTGCTGATTTTTTTCCATTTACAGCATTTTTCTGTTTGCTGATGATTTTACTAGATTGGGCACTGTCACGCTGTCACTTCATTACTTGCTAGCTAGTTACTTGCTAGTGAGTAGCATGAACATAGGAAAACCCTTGTAAAACTAAAAATTTAGGCATGTAGGTAGCTGAAGATGAGTGACATTATTTACATCTAAACTATCAACTCATCTGTAAGCTACTAATGCAACCAAGACCATTTTTGCACAGTGCCTTGGATATTTTTCTTGTTCTTACAATATGCTTGTCTTAGACATTTGTTCTTCCTGTTCCTTTTATAAGTGGAGGCACTAAAATCCCATAAAATCCATGTGAACCATCACCTCCTACATTAAAACCTCTCATATCCAGGGCTGCACAAAAGGGAAGTGAGCCCAGCAGGTCACACGAGGGAGGTGTCTCTCCTCTGTTCTGCTCTCGTGAGACCCCACAGGAAATATTCTCTCCACTTCTGCAGTGCCCAGATTAAGAAATACAAGATCTGTTAAAGGGGGTGAAGAGGAGGGCCATGAAAATGGTGAGAGGGCAGGAGCAGGTTTCCTGTGAAGACGGGGGAGCTGGAGCTGTTCAGTCTGGGGAAGACTCTGGACTTACCCTTTAAAATAAAAAGGGGCTTATAAGAAAAAAAGGAGAAGAACTTTTTACCAGGATCTGTAGTGACAGCATGAGGGTCAGAGGTTTTATACTGACAGAGGGCAGATTTACACTGGGTATAAGGCAGAAAGTGAGACTGGAAGGGCCTTTGAGCAACCTGGTCTAGTTTAAGTTGTCCCAGCCCATGGCAGAGGGGTTGGATTGGATTTTTGAAGGTCCTTTCTAACTTTAACCATTCTATGATTCTGTGATTCTCTGTCACTCTTTGAAGAGGTTTACAGCTTGCCCAGTCTTCTGAATGCTTGCTCAATTCCTTTCACACCTCCAATCGACCCAAACGGTTCATCAGGAATACTCTTGTCATTGCTTTGTGGTTTTTTACAATGAATTGTAGATTTTTTGAAAAGTGAACTTCATTGATAATGTATAAGTTTAATCAATTAACTTCGTATTGGAGTCCATCTCTGGGGTAGAGAGTGAGATTGGTAGTAGAAGAGTTGCTGTCAAATGAGTCCCATCACCTGTGGTGCATCCAATCAAGCCTTACAGCATTTCAGTCACTGTTTGAAGTGGACATTCTTCCACCAAGACCATGATTATGTAGATGGGATTCTTATTTCTCCTGACTGCAGCTCTTCCATTACATCAATAAGTGTTTATTGGAGCAGAAAACTGGACAAATGCCTGACATACTTAGGGCAAGTTTCTTAACCATAGCTCTTTTAAATGAAGCAAGGAGAATATATCCTTCTTGGACCTAGAGCTTTCTGAATTAAATTTCTGAATTTCCAAAACAACTTCAGTTTCCAATTTACCACTACCCTTTCTTTTTTCAGGGCATTGCAGTGTCATTTCAAATTCAAAATAAAAGAAAGTTGGAGACTGCAAAGTCAGGAACAGTTGAGTCAACTGTAAAGGAAACAAGTGTTATGCATAATAGAAGCACACTAAATCCCACTGATTTCTGCATCAAAATTATGTCATAAATGTCTCATGCCACATTGGTTCTTTATGGGTACATCAGTAGTTTATTCCTCCTTATCCTAATCTTAAAGAAATAAAGTAACATGCACTGTTTTCAGTTTTGGCTGCAACAGATCAAGAAGGCTGAAGTTGAGCTAGAGATTATCCAGAGGATAGAAAAAATAATGAACAGAGATCTGGTGCAGTTTTTAGTCTTATTCTTGCTCTAGCTAAATTATTTTAAAGCATCTAAATATTCATTGTAGACATTGCTAAAATTCATACACAAGTCTTGCATGGTATTGTCACAGGGCAACAAAGCACAAACTATATCATTATATCTCTTCTCATCTTCCCAACTGGAATAAAAATATGTGGTTTTTTGATATTCCAAAGAGGCAAAATCTTTTATTATTTAATCTTGACCTCTCTTTTTATAGAATAGTGATATTAGTGGGCATAAGGAAAAGATGTACATAGACATAGATAAGATAAGGAAAAGTTCTTAACACCATTTTCTTGACTGCAATTCTCCATCTAAAAGAAGAGGCTGTAAAAGTAGGAAATACAGAGACCTTGAGGGTCAATATAATGGCACAATAGGAAGTAACACATACCCAAAAGATGTACAGTACTATCATGAAAAACATATAAATGAGAGTTTTATTTATAAATACTTGCTATTAATGCAGAATATTTAAGGCTACAAAATAAAAAGCCCTCTTATTAATATATTTGGTAAGAGCCTTAAAGTTTAGATGAGTATTAAAAGATAATAGCAATTTAACAGTTTCTAGGGTTCCTTAATCTCAGAAAAAGGAACATGGTGTAATCATGGTAACTTTATTCTTGGGTCAATTGTGTTTAAACAATATAGTCCAAAATTCACTTTAGATATCTTTAAAAATGTGCAGCTTTCATATTTCTCCTGATACATATTTTGCAACATTAGTGTTTTAAAGAGGCTGTTGTCACAACAAAGGCAGCATAAAGCTGAAAATATAATCTAATCAGGAGATATAGTGGAAACATTTCCTGTGAAAAACTTGAGGAAGGGGAGGAAAAAGCAAGGCAATGAAATATTATCTCCAACAACCAAACACAAGAATTGCAAGAAGACCAATTGCCTGAATCATTGCAGTTTGCAGATATTCCATTTTGGGCTACAGAAGTGCCTAGAGCAGTTACCAGCAGTGATTTTGGTAAGGAAAATGTAGCACAAGGAGTCTCCAACATGTGTCAAATTTAACACCAATTACAAAAGGCAGCCAATTTCACATGCTAGATGAGATGCTGAAATACCTGAGGCGTACCATTACCATTAGTGGGTTAAAATTGCTCCCAATCTGCTTGCAGTTACATTTTTAATTTTGTTCAATTTTTCTAGCAAGCAAATCTAAAGTGTTTTAAAACTCTACCTAAAGCTAAAGCTTGCTTGTTGCTAAAGCTTGTCTTTTTTGATCTGGCCCGTAGTAAATTTTCATTTCTGCAGGTGTGGCACTCTCTAAAGCCAGGTTACCACGCCACAGCTCCATATTCAATACAACATTCAGGAGATAAAGGAAGTTTGCCCACTTCTCTGCGCAGAAACACCAATGTTTGGTCATGGCCATTGTCAGTTTGGAAGAGAAATCTTCCTATGAGTAACAGTCCCTGGCTCCCTCACAGGCAGTGCTGTAGAAAACCCTATAACAGCCTGGCACTTGCATGTTGTCTGAAGAAAAGACACATTTGTATGAAAAAAGGAGGAAAAGTTATTATAAAATAGTTCTTTTATTTCCCCTATGGGGAAAATCTTCACTGAAGTCTGAATTTTCTTTGATTCTGTCTATTTCATCCTTCCCTCAGCTAAAAAAAATATTTGAGCAAGATCATTAGGCTTAAGGTTGGGGTTTTTTCAGCATTACTGACTGGATGATAATGAAAAGGGTTTCAGGCTGTGCTATGAATAGAATGAATGGCAGAATCCTTGTATTTTAAGATGGAAAAGACTTCTTAATTCATGTGCTCCATCCTTTTGATCAAGAGAGACTCTTTGTAAAGCAAGGTAAAATTCTTGGGTATTATATTGAACTTTCTAGTCCACAATACCTTCAAAAGCTTTTTTCATTACTGAAACTAAAGAAGCAAAGATCTTTTTTAAGCATTTTCTCCTAAAGCCTTTATTTACTCAAAAGTAAATGAAACGCTTGGTATCAAAGCTAACATGTATGCTACATCAATAAATAAGAGCCAAGATACTTCTGCTACCAAGAAAAATTAGACATTTGTTTATCTGCACATTCTTTTTGCTATGTGAGTGTTAAAATACAAAAAATTGCAAAAAGTTGATGAGTAAAACATTAAAACAAAGCATTTATTTTTTTAAAAAAATTGTTTAGTAGAACGTAGGGAAAGGTCTCAAACCTTTGTGCTTTCAGTTCTGTTAAGCAGATGTGTTCACTTGTGATCTCCTACTTCAAAGATTTTTTCTACACTATTTATTTATATGAATTGCTGAAGGTTTTCTAGCTGCTTTGTACTTAGAGCTACTGCAAAATACATCTGTAAACATCATAGGAAAGAGAAGAGGAATAATTTTTGTATTGGCTAGTTCCAAAATATGTCATAATGGCTTTAACAGCGCAAGAATCTCTGGATTACCTCTGGCAGGAGAAGGAGGCGGAGGAGGGAGGATGGTGGGTTTTTTCTCTGTTTTAACATCAGTGGTATCATCTGGAGTTCATCAAGCACAGGTCTGTTTCTAGTATCAGTATTTTGAAACATGCTCTGTAAATGCTATGAGGTTACTCCATTGGAGCTTTTTCTTCTTTCTCAGCTCAACCAATTAACTTAATTAAATAGACTGCTGAGGCCTTTACAATTCTTTTCCCTACAGCCACCATATCCATATGACTTGTCTATCCACTGATTCTTTCTTATGGCATCTGTCACTATCAGCAGCAGCATTTCAGATTTCATGAGACAGTACTCCGCAAAGGAATGAGACAATATGTCAGCTGAAAATTGACAAAATATGTTTGCCTCAAAAGACACTCTGTTGTTCATAGACTTCAGCTCATTCATGAGAAATCCAAGAGAAATTCTGGTGTAAAATATTTTCTGCCAAGCTGTAGCCCATTGTGTACAAAATAAAAATAAATTTGTGGTGAGACATAGCTAATACCATAGAAGTGGAGACTAGGACTGTTAAATATTTTTCTAATCACTTTGTCCTGTTACAATGGCTGTGGGAAAATAGCACAACTAAATGAAGGATTTTTAGGCTTTCTTGAAATAGCAGAGATTTCACAGGATGGGCAGGAAGCAGATGCTTTGCAGTGGTAGCCAGGGCCCTCCACACTGGTGACACAAAACCACGGATCATTCTGAGGCTGTCATCCTGTTCACATTGCACATCTGGCCTGAATTCTGATTTAGAGAAAACATTAAAAACAAAGCAGAATCCTTACTCTCCATCACCCCATGAGGCTCTGAAGCCTTTTCCCCTCCCTTTCCTTTCTATCAATATCAATTTTCCCATCAGTTTCTTTCAGCACAGGGATCAGGTGATGTACTGAAGAAGTCTTTTTATCACCTTCTCCAATTAAAAAATTAGGAAACTGCCCCAGAAAACTCTTATTTGTACCTGCAGATCCTGAAGAACTTCCATTAGCTGATTATAGAATATGCTCAATTTTCTGGCCTTGAACACTAAGAAAGGAACAAATCTTTGGCTGCGGTCATCAATGTCATTTTCAAGGACTGAAATGCACAGAAAAGCTGAGATGGGAAGGGGCCTTTGGAGATCCTCTAGTCCAACCTGCTCAGGGAGCTTAAGCAGATTGCTTGGGGCCATGTCCAGTTTGGTCTTGAATTTCTCCAAGATGGAGACTCCAAACCTCTCTGGACAACATTTTCCAGTGTTCAGCTGCTCTCATAACCTACAAAACCCTGAACATTAGTTGAATTATGTGGTATTTCTCATACTTCTGTTTGTTGCCATTGCCTTTCTTCCTTTCTGTGTGCAGTACTGAAAACTGAAAACTGTGGTTCCACCTTCTTTACATCATCATCAGGTATTTATACACATGGAAATGATCACCCAGTGAGCCTTCTCTTCTTCCAGCTGAACAAATCCAGCTCATTCAGCCTCTCTTGGGTGTCTGATGTCCCCATCCCAATGAGCTTTTCTCCACCTTTGCTGATCTCACTCCAGGATGCCCATGCCTCCCTTATTGGGGAGCACAGTGCTGGACTCTGGACTCCAGATGTGCCTCACCAGCGCTGAGCAGAGAGGAAAGATCACCTTTCTCAGCCTGCTGGCAATGGTCTTCCTAATGCAGCTCTTACCAGGGTTTCTTTCTGCAAATCTGCTTTCCAGATGATTATTCAGTCATGCTTGAAGCAGTCAGGATCTCCCCTGGCAGTACCATTGGTGCCCCTTTGAGGGACCAGCAGGAAATAACAATCCAAGGGCCATTCAAGCCTTGGCAGCCTCTCCACAATGTCCCAGCCCTGAACTGCCAGCAATAAAGCAAACATCCCTGGGCAGCAGGTCTGGTCATCAGATGGGACTAAAGCAGGACTTGCCGACTGCTCTCACTTGCTGCTTCCTCCTTGCTCCATCCTTTGTTGGAAAGTGCAAGGTCCTGAGGGTCTCCTGGTCCCTCATCTGAAGTTTGGCACTGAATATATTCAGATCTGCAAGTGGACGTGAGTTATCCACGTGATGCCAGCGGCCATCATCTCAGAGCCTGCAGCATCTTGGGACTCTCCAGTTGCCAGCCTGATGAGCACAGATTCTGCCTGTCCCTGCTGGGGGTTCAGCTTATTCTCCCTGCAGAACCTCTGGGAAGGTCTGAGCAGCCCCTTCCTGGCCGTCCCTGGGGCTGTGCAGTCTGCTGACCCCTCCCGTGGTTCTTTCACCTGGAACACAGCTCCTGCAGGCTGCAAGGTCGTCTCTGATGAGCCTCAGCAAGACTGGAGCTTGTGGATTGCCTCTCACATTCTGCTTGGGGTAAAGAGAGCGTGTCACACAGCCACGTGTCCAGGTATGTCCTGCAGAGCACAGCTCTGTGACAGTGACAGCGTCTGTCACACTGGGCTGTAGCAGCATCAGTTCATGTCCTCACTCACAAGAGCAAAATGGGTTTTGAACTCATTTTGCCTAACAAACAACACTGTGACTGCATCACCCCAGTCACAAGGAGGCATCCCATGATCTAGTAACAACTGCCAATCCCATTTTTTTATTTGCCTTTTCTTCAAACCAGCAGCCTTGACTGCCTGCAAGATTTCCTCATAGATGCAGCTGTCACCTTCTCTGACCTCACTTCTGTGGTCTCTCCCTTTTTATAGAGTCTAGGCACTGTTGAATGTGAACATCTTCCAATATTTTATTTCATATAACTTTATTACATCCATAATCTCCTTATTTTTATGTCTCAATGATCCCTGATCACATTTCTAACCTCAGAGGTCATCACATGTCTTGTCTTTTTAATTTCTATTTCCCTGGGCTCTCAGTTAAATGGGGCTGGGATGAGAATTTCTTCTGTGTTTTTAATTCTGTGAAGTATTTTAAAATATGGTTTGTGAGAAGGAAAAAAAAAAAAACAGTATGTGAAATACATCTGTTCTTTATCCTTGACACTGGATTTCTAGTTTGAATGTAATCTTATATTTTGCTGATTAGAAAACCCCATGATTTTATTAGTCATTGTAGTGCTGCTAACCTCAAGCACTCAAACACTCTGAGCAAAACCCCAAAATTCCTGCAGTGAAGCTGAAAGCCATGAAATCTAAAAATATATATACATGAGGACACTTCATTTCCTGGGCTAAAGTCTTTAGGGCATATTGAGGTCAAATTTTGAGACTTTTTGAGCAAACAGGAAGACTATAAATAAATCTCTTTTAACACAAGTTTATCTATCTCCTTCCTTTTAGGAGCATGGACAATGAAAATCATACTAGTCACAGTAGCATAATAAAAGCTAGCAATAATGCCATTTTCTTGTTTGTGGGGTGAACAATTTGATAGTTTTTTGTCTGTGTAGGATTTTTTGTTATTTTTTCTTTTTTTGTCTGTGTGGGGGTTTTTGTCTTTTTTTCTTTTACTGTTGTGTTTTGTTGGTTTTTTTTCTTTTTTTCCAAGCCAGAATTTACAGTTTATATTGAACCAGGCTTTATTAATTTCAAGTGTGATGGACCTTAGGTCAAGTTCCAAAGGCGGGGAATAAACCCACAGAAGAAAATTGTTTCAGACAGAAGAAAGATGAAAATAAATCATCTGTGTGGCAGTAGAGGGTTTTATCTGTGGAGATGAGGCTCAGCAGTACAGTCATTCAGTAAAACAAAAGATAAGGCTGGTAAGGCTTAACTTCAATGACCCTTTTAAGGCTTTACTACTTGGAGAATTTAAAGGGGAAGGAAAAAGTGGGAAAACCTAACATCAAGAAGGAGAGTGTCATTTTAGAAGGTAGAAAATTTGGTCTGTATTTTTTCCCACCATCTCAAGCTCCAGCCATTATAATTTGCTAATAGAATTGGGTGCTCAAGTCACACATTTGGGTGTTTTGGGCAGTTGTGCTGTCTCAAGTCCAGCTTCCCCAAGCTGCATTGTCTCCCTGCATCTGAATGACATCCAGCCAGATTGCTGCCACCCAGCCACAGGATGGAAATGATTGTGAATAGTTTGGGGATGTAAACACATGGAGTGATGGCTGTGGGGCTGCTGTGAGGCCAGTCTCCCTTGAGTTGCAGGAAAATCCTTATTTTTAGAAAGTGGGAGCACATTTGTAGGTGTGCTTCAGCTGCTGTTTTAAACATGCAAGGGCTTATACTCTCTCCGCACCTAAATGGGTAGTAAAAAAATGTAGAATCTTCAGCACAAAGGTTCAAACATCTGATGAAAATTCAGATCTGCAGAAAGCAACTGGAAGCTATGCCAGTCCTTCTAGATACCTTGGGACTAACCTGAGCAAACACATCTTAATTACAATACATAAAATATTTTTGGACATCTTCATTATTCTCAAATACTACTTTGATTGAATCTGTTTCTTAGGGGGTACCCTGCCCATGCTGCTTCTCTTAAATAACATTCAGCTCAGGCAACCACTGTGCATAAAAGAGAAAAGTAGTGCATTTGAGCTAGAGCCACAAAATTATTTATGAGTTAGAGTAGTGAAGCATCATATATCTAAAACTTTTGGCAAGCCACATTCACAACTCTGCATTAGGTGACTGGAGTCTCAAAGTGATGCCAGGGAAGTATTAAACATCTCAAACTGACATTCAAAAGAGTGAACTTTCTGAAGTGGGAACCATCTAGAGCTGAGCAATAAAAGGAATGCCTAGGAGCACATCCTAAATCTCTCCTCTTTTCCAACCTGCAGAAAAACACCCTCTGAGCTAAGGGATACTCCTGAACATAGGCACCACCACATGTCCTTCAAAGGGACAAACAGAATTATTATTTTCTCATTTTTTTGTCCAAATTACCCCACCATGACTCCTCCCTCCCCTCACACTGCAGCTCCCAGCACAAACCTGAACTTTCTCCTTGACCTGGGTATGGGAGAGTCTGGCTCAGATTCTCCGCTCTGTCCGAGGACGTTTCAAAGCAATCCTTCAGCTGCTCTGGAGGCCATCAGCACTCATGAGCCAGTTGCATTCTCCATTCTTCTGGCTGAAAATGCTCTATTGCTCAAGAATGTACAAACAAATCATGATGCATTGGAACAGCAAAAGCAAAAATTAAGAGTGATTCTTCATCCTAGTGCAACACAGGAAGGGGACGTGGTCCAGTTTCAGTCCCAAAGTCAAACCCTGCATTTCATCCAGTGCCTGCCTCAAGTCAAATGCATTTACCATTATGAATTCACATTGCATTTACCATATAAACAAAGAATCCATTCAGTTTTCTCTTTTGTTAATTCATTTCCCATATAAGGGAACAGGCACGAGTACTGCAATTTGTAGAAGCAGCATGGAAAAAACCACAGAAGTTACCTACATCTAATTGTCCCACTTTGGCTACCAATGAGCCAATATTTGAAAATGCACAATAAAAATATCCACTAACAACTGACAGAATATAGCTCAGGTCCTACAATGAGGAGCCCCCTCTGGCCACACATGGTTTTAAGGGACTGCTGCCTTCTTTTTTAACCATCTCTTTGTAATACAAAGAAACCAAATACAACATAAAATCTGGCTTAAATACAGTGGTGAAGAAAAAGGAATTTGCAAAACTCTAAAATTCCAACATGCATTTTACCCAAATAAGTAGTTTTATCTTTTTCTTTTAATGTACTCAAGGATATTTTCATAAGTATAAACTAGCTTCTTAAAAATCAAGGGATATATTGTGGCTTATTTCTATGTCATATTTGGAAAATAATAAGCCATCTAAGAAGAAAAGACTTATTAGATTTTTTGAGACTGAATATAATCTTGAATTAGCCGATTAAAGCTGGAAACAGACATTCTGACCTCAGTATAACTAAAACACCCTGCAAGTTATATAGTGAAAGGCTGCTGGCTCTAGGTAGCGCTTGTTAAATGTGTTCTGTTCTTTCCATAAAAACATAAGTCAATTTTCGGTATATGGTTTCAATTTGTTCAAAAGTCTGTATAAATTACATTTTATTTTTCCTTGGGAAAATATAGTTGAATATCACGTCAAGAGAAGTTGACTTTTTTTATTCTTTTCAATTCTTTACCCCACCCTGCTCAGCGGAGCTGCAGTTTTTCCTTTTGTATTTCCAAGTCAATGCCATTCAGACACAGGCTTCTCTTTGTTGCCATTTTTTATGTGCAGCAGCCTCTCCCAGGAGCAGTAATAATCCTCGTTAGCCCTTGCTCAACTCCTAATCAAAAGGAGCAAATTATTTAGGCTTATACTTCACGACTCCCACACTTTTCCTCATAAAATATCAGAATACCTCCAGGATCAGGAGATAAGCAGGTCTTTGCTCTCAGCCTGCCCTTCGTTTCTCTCATCCTGATCTCCTCCTTCCGCAGGATGCTGAGGGTTCTTGCCCTAAACCCCACAAATTCTTGAGTAAACCCATTGATATGAATGAGCCTCCTGAGGTGCTGAAAGTTAAATATGTGCTTAAGTGCTTGGCTGGATAATGGCTGAAACACTCAGCACTACGTGGAGTTAAGATCTGGGTAATTTCCTGTACCTCTTATGCCCACAGAAAATGGCACAATTCCTTTATATAACAACACAAGGATTAGCAGAAGGGTCTTCTGTTTGAACCTGGAGGTTAAGGAGGAAATAGAGGTGGAAGGAAACATGAACAGCATTTTTCCAAAGTTAGTAATTTTAAAACTATTAAAAAAAAAAAAAAGAAAAAAAGGAACGGTGGTAGATTGTGTCTAGTTGGTAATAGGTCCAAATCAGAAATTTGTCATAATTTTAGGGCATGTTTGTTTAAGCTGTATAAGAAAAGTAATGCTGACTCCAAAGGTCTGGATAGAAATACTCATGAAGTGAGAAGTTTAGTTTGGAAATATGGCCATGTAACACTCTTTTATTAAATAAAGAAACACTTTTGGCTTTAAAATGTTGCCTTAGCTGGTCCTCCAACTGTTCATTTTTGCAGAACTGGATGTGGCCACAAGGTACATTAAGGAAGAGGTGCTGAAGACACAGATCCAAAACCCTGAGATCACTTATGACCAGCCAGAGAAATTCCTTTGCTCTGTGTTAAGGGGCTGTCATGAGCATGAAACCAGAAATTCAACTCACATGGGTATCAAACATCTCCATTTTTCACTCACTTGTGAGGGAGGCGTAGCAGTCCTGACACCTGTCTCTGTGTAGTGTGGGATTTCAGGGCACAGTCACTATGGAAAGGGGACAGGAGGAAAAAGGAACAAGGCTTCCAGGAAGCAAATTTAATTACCTGAGAAATACAAAAACAAAAACTTGGCACAAGAGGGAACAGCACCTAGAAACATTCTGTCTGCACAGAGCGCCTGCTTTTCCACTTCCTTATGCTTTAGAATGTCATGGCTACATGAAGAAATTAGAAATTTCTTTCTCATGCTGGTAACATTTTGCACTCACTTTTCAGAAATAAATGATGGCTCATGACTGAATGGAAAATGGGGTGTCCATATCTGGGGTTGTGCTTCTGACTGGAAAAAAAGATATTAAAAATGTTGTCATGTCACTAAGAGTCCAAGGCAATGATTAAATGTCTGTGCTCTTAATCCCTTTCATGTGGGTAGGTAAGTGTGTGTATGTATATTTATGGAGAGAGAGAGAAAAGACAGATTATTTCTGACTGAGGCTTTGCTCATGTGTCAAGTAAAAAAGTACTCATTGACCTCAGCAGGGAAATATCAGGATCAAAGTTTCTGACAATCACATTTAGAAAATGTGGGGTTTTAATAAATGGAAAATTATTTTATGCACACATTTCTGCCTCTGTAACATTTTAGTTCTTTCTGGATTTTAATTGACTATCATGGCCTCCAATTTCTTTTGATATGACTGTACTCAGAATGTAATGCTCAGTGATATTTTCCAAGATGTTGCAGGGTCCTGCTTCTGAAAAACTGCCAAGGAAAAAGCAAGAGCTTTTTGTTGTGACTTACTTTCCTTTGAACAAAGATGTAACACCCACGAAAAGTAGAAGAATGGTCTTTTTAGTTTATTTGAGGTATGTAAATCCATGTTTACAGCAATGCATTCATAGTACATTTTGACTGGAAGATACAGAAATATCTGCAAAAAAATTTCTAAAACCAGTGAGAAATTCCAGGCTTTCCAGGCTTTCCAGTCCAGAAATTCCAGGTTTTCTTTCTGGTATTTTGTGTTGACACTGTGCTGAGCAGGATGAAGTTCACTTCTGTTATTTGGTGCTGATTCAAAGCCAGGCTGCACCATGTGTGACCTCTTAGTGTTGAAATGCCTCTTTGTAAGGTACCTAAAACTTGAGTCTCCCAATTGTACCTGCCTCAGCCAACCATTCTGTTGTGTTTTGCACAAATAATTACCTGGAGATCCTGGCAGGGAAAAAGACTGAGACAGTCACATCTGAGGGTATTACAAAGGAAATTATAGTGGAACAATAAGATGTTTGAGTCACGTTGGAAATTACCTGACTTATTTAAATCTTAAAAAAATTCTCCCCTCTCATGGATTTTTTTTTTAAATAGAAAAATAACTCTATATGTAAAAATAGGTAAATAACTAAAAGCATCTGATGAAATCATTCTTATCTGAACTGGTTTATCTCTACCAAGACAACCCATTGCATACCTTGACACAACATTGGCTCTGCAATAACCAGCTCCTGCCTCTGGACTGCAGTTCAGAAAGTGGAATGCATTATTACAGCACAGGGAAATGTTGCAAACCATTGGTGACTCTTTACTCATAAATTACAAATAATGAGCCAATACCATTCCTAATGTAAGCCCTTAATACTGGGATTAATTTGATGATGTGTTTATGTGCTGAGGAATCTAGGCAATGAGAAAATAAAGAAAAAAAAGAGGGCAATGCCAAACTTGGTGTCAATAACACATCAGAGGACTTTCTAGAGATTGTCCACAATGGTTTCCTTTTGAGAAATTATTATCCCAACAACTCTGACAAGTCTGAGCAGAGCACTGCATAAATTAGACTAGAGATTAATGAGATTTATGTACCTGGGGTGCTATTCTTACACCTATTAAGATTATTGACTTCAGAAATGTGCTTTTAGAGGATGTACTTTGTGTCCCAGTCACAAAGTGGCCTGGGCTGTTCCAGATGGCTCCTGTTCTCTCACCACATATCTGTCCCCCTCTCAGCCAGCTGCTGCAGCCCTCAGCCCTGTGCTGGACAAAACCTGCAGCATTTTGAATTAACCCCAGGCTGACTCCTGCAATGTTTTACATAAGTTGCATTGAGAAGACATCAGACATTTCCTATTCAGTTTACAATTTGTCAACAAACAGATCATGTTCAGGACTTTGTAAACACAGAAAGCAACTGTTCTTCGAATCTGATGGCTAATGACTTCCCCATCTGTTGGCTGGAAGTCAAGGGCTGTTTGAACAGCAGTTTGTGTAGAGAGCACAAACACCACCTATAAACTGTCCCTGGTAACTTATCAAACACTTTATCCACATAAACAGATGTTTCAGAAACCCACACTCACAGAATGTTGATTATAGTACCTGGAGCTTTCTCTGTGTACAAAAATCTACCAGTCAAAATCTTAAGAAAATGTAAAGGAGGGAATACTTAAGGAATGCACAGAGTTTCCACATCTGCCAGTTGCAACTGAACTGTGGTTTATTTGTGAAAGTGCCACAGGAAGTTCTTGTCAATGATAAAAACTGAGGATTATCAGATACTGAGCAAAAGATGGCACAAGTCAAGGAAAATGTCACAGGAGTTCGATCCTGCTGCACTCCTATATCTCTCTAGGAAGCCTGTACTTAATGATAAGCTCAAGAAGAGCCACTGCTGACTTCCTGCACTCCTAAAATTTGTTGCAGGATGGAGTGGACTGACAAGGGTTCAATGGCATTGCAGGAAGTCAGAATCATTCACTGTCTTGGAGGTTATTGCAAATCCATAACCAAGATCCAGATGAGCTGTTGGTGAAGTTTTATTTGCTTCTCTAACTATAAATGCAACATTTTGTGAACTGTCTGCCATGCAAAGCAGACACACGTGTTCTCCTCAACTCCCAAATGTTCTGAAAGCATCAGGCATCACATAAGACATTTCAGTTCTGTAACTCTGTGTGTAACACCCATTTCCAAAAACAAAAAACAAACCAAACAACAGGCTCAGGAACATTTGTTTTATTTCGAAAAGATACTGTGCATTTTTTCTGATGAGATTAACTTTTCCAATAAAGGGGTCAGAAAGCTAAAAGATGTGCATGTTTGTTTCTAGTCAATGTTGTGAAACTGCTCCCTGTCCCCTCCAAACTACCACAGATCAACTCTCAAGAAGTTGCACAACAGTGCTTGTTTTGAGCTGGAAAGATCTTTTTCAGATGAGCAGAGAAAGATACCAGAAGATACAAAACTAACCAGGACAAACAAAAACGGAGCAATATGCATCTAGGCAACCACGACCAAAGATTTCACCCAATGTCCATAAAGCCAGTGCTTGTGACAGAGGCAAAGACAGCTTCCGTTTCATGCAGGGTGTTTGAGTATATGCTGGAAAAATTAGGCAATGTGCTAAGAAAACTTAAAATATTCCAATGTGCAAAAGAAGAATGAGTTCTTCTTTTGAATAAAACTCAATTGTTAGCACATTTGATTCCAAAAGTTCTAGCTATCTCCACCCATGTACTAATGTGCTTTCCAGGTAAAACAGATCTGAACAACAATACCTCTAATAGCCTTCATGGAGCCAGATGAACTCCTTTTCCTGTCACAGGCACCACTTACACAGAAATCTACGTGTGTAACATATGGCCAGGAACTACATGTTGTGCCTTTTGATGCCCAGGCAGATCAAAAGGAATAAGCCAGGACATTAGATACTTTTCCTTTCTATTCAAGCTAAATTACATTTTAAAATATTCTCTTTGGATTTTTTCAGAAAAACTGCCATCCAACAGGGTAAAACAATGTTAGGAGAGCATTAAACACATCATGACTGGCCCCCAGAAAAGCACCACAGATATGATCCTTTGCTGGTCCAGCCTCATTGAGTAGATCATTGCCAGAACAAGCTGCAGTAGCCCAGCAAGTCATCTCACAGAGGACAGCCATCCCACAATGATTCTCCCTCATCGCAAAACTTTCATTCAAAGTCCACTATTTTTCACCAGTTACAAAAGATGGAATATTCCTTTTCCCTTTTTGTCTTCCAAACATGGCTTGATTATCAAAGGATTTTCCATTTCAAAGGAAAGTAACCAAAATCAGGGAGGGAAAAGAAACTCTCTGGGTTGTTTCCTCCTCAGTTTATTCTGAAGCAGAACAAGAATTTTTCTGTATTTGGTCACACCTGCCCTTTTAGCTGGAAGGTGGTAGGTGTAAGAGTGGCCTCAAAGCAAGGATCAAGGCAAATAATATGGATCCTTACACATCCATATTATTTAGGTATTTATGTGTGCATTCACACATTTTATGCATAGAATCATAGAATCAATTGGAAATCAATGGAAAAGACCTATAAGATCACCAAATCCAACTGCTAACCCATTAATGCCAAAGCCATCATGAAACCATGTCCCTTCTCCATGTCTGATACCTTGCAAGAAAGCACCCGTCTTCTTATAGCACTTTTCCTTGTTCTAAAAACTGTGACTAAAATGAGGAAAATTTATAGAATTTACAACTTTTCTTCCTTGAAGTAAGTGTGGCAATGGCAATGTGTGGATTAGATAGGTACAAATCTAATTTCTGCAGAGCATATCTGGAAGAAGAGATCTACAACCATGGAATAGTGCAAGAGCAGCAGTAGTTTTTTAAAGCATCAGACATCTAATGCAAGTTCATGGCAAGCAGCTAAGGTTCATATGACCCATTAGTCTTTGAATGATTTTATTTTTCTAGGCTTTTGAAAAGCTTCTATTCATCGCTGACTCTACAGCCAGTGTTTGTTGTTGCTGCTGGAGGCTCTTTTCAGTAAGAGCATCCCATCATGAACTCTATGCTCATTTTATTGAAGGCTATTTTTTGTAGCTCTTCTCATGGAAAAACTCCATTAAATGTTTTTAAACCATCCTTGGGAAGAAGATCTTTTGCCCTGAGGACACATCACTGGAGTTAGGGAAAAAGAGCTCCAAAGTTGTAGCTGCATTCAGTCTCACACTCTGCATCCTCCTATGGGGTCCACATTACAGAAACCACAGAACAGCCACTCACTGGCATGCTTTTAATTATCTATATTTTTACTTTACTTTGTGGCTTTCTTGTAGCTTTTACTTCTGTGACATCACTTTTTCTTTTTCACATTGAAAGTGAGAGACAGAAGGGGAAACAGACCCAACTGGCCAGAAATGTTGGGAAAAATTTTTCGTATTAATTCCAGAGTTTGCAACCTATTTTTCTATACAGTTTCTAATGATAAAACAAAGTCCTCTGCCTCCCTCCCAGACTTTTGGGTTTTGTCTCTGGACTGTGTGTCTGTGCACTTTCCAGCACATGCAGTTCTTACAGCTTTAAATGCATCAACAAACAGATTAAATTATGTGTTGTCCTTAGAAACTGATTGCTTGATGCCTACAAAAAAAAAAAAGAAAAAAAGAGGTTTTCGGCTCATATGTTAATTTTACTAATTTTATTTACAGACCAACCCATAATGAAAATCTTGTGCTTTTTGCTGTGCAAAAGGAAAACTCAGCATAGGTGGCATGAGAAGTACTTCTGCCAATCTTTACCCAAAGAACTTCTCCTGCATTTACTATTTCTTTTACCTGCATTCTGGCTGACAAAGGAGTGTATCAGACGCATTTGCTTCACAAGCAATGAAAGCCTGAACAGCTGTGGTTGCAGGGAAGTGTTAAAACAGTGCAAATACCAAGTGTGGTTCCCATCACACATAACAGAAAACAAACTGAACTCTATCTGGAAAATCTGTCTCTTGCAGTGCTCGAAAAAGGAACATCATGTCACAATGATTCACTGTTCCATGCGAGCTGATTTTGAGTGAAGGCTGGAGAGCACACGAGCAGAAGCCCGTTATCTGCGTCGCAGAGCACTGCAGAGGCGAGGGGCAGGCCGTGCTATTAGGCCCACACACGATGCCCCAGGACCCACAAAGGGCATCCTGGTCCATGCACTGGTGCCTTCCCCCACAGTGATTTGGGGCCCAGCGTGTCCCCCAGCTATTTCATCATATCTGCCATCACTAAGTTCTCTGAGCCAAAAAAACACTTTTTTTTTTTTTTTCCGACTCTTTGTGATACAACACGAGGTTTCCTTGTTTGTTTTATGTTCCAGGAGACAAATGATGGGGAAAACATTTCTGAAGCTCTTTCATTTGTCAATGACAAATGCAGAGATTTATATGAAACAGCAGGAAAATGGAAATATTGACTCTGAGCCTTCAGTTCAGATGAAAAGTGCTACCTAGGTGAAGAGTGTCGTTATTGTAATGAATCAACTGCACACACGTCACAGGCATAACAGTAATGTTTACTGCCAGTAACCTTTGCAATAATCATAGTTTCCAATAAGGACTCTTTAGTTAACCATCAAACTCTACGGGTGAGATTTCAAGAGTTGTCTAAGTAAATTTGGTGCCAGCTCAGATGGAAAATTGATGAAAGATGGGTGCCTGACTCCCACAAGGCCTTTGAAAAAAGGCTCATCTTGCATTAATTGAAAGTGGGGAGAAAAAGAAATTCAGTATACTGCCACAGCAAAAGCAGGGGAAAGAAAATGGCATATTAAGCAACTTTGAAGGAAAAGTTCTGTGTCACTGAAATACAAATAGCTGCAGAATCTTGTTATTTACTGGCATTCTACTTTGCTTCACCGCCAGGAGACAGCAGAAATTAAAAAAGATGGTCTGCAATGTCTCAAAGTCTTCCTTTCTGTTCTACAGAGCCCTTAGTGACAAACTCCATTAACCCACAATCCTGTCTCCAGGACTATTCAACATCTGTGCATCTGTATGGAGTAAAGGGAAGAGAGAGGAGATGCCACAGGGTCGGAACCAGGAGAACAGCAGCACATGCTGCTGCTCAAGTTTCTCTCTGCCTCACATTCCAGCATCACTGTTGGTACTCCTCAGTGCATACCTGGAGGGAAAACAGATAAAAATGTTCACTAGAGAGAAGATCAGGGTGATGCTGATGA
The DNA here is from genome assembly GCF_027887145.1 of Ammospiza caudacuta. Taxonomy (NCBI): domain Eukaryota; kingdom Metazoa; phylum Chordata; class Aves; order Passeriformes; family Passerellidae; genus Ammospiza; species Ammospiza caudacuta. The sequence goes on from NC_080596.1 coordinate 77,434,039, forward strand.
GGTACATTTCAAGCAAAAACTTGCTACAGCACAACATCCATCCTCAGGCTGCTCAATATCTCTTCTATGCTCCTTGTGCTTTTGGAAGTACCACTTAACGGCAGCATGAAAACACTGATTTGCATCTGGAAGGGGATTTAATCCTGCATGAGTCCAGACACTGACCCACACTTGATAAGGAAAGCTTTTTTACTCCCCCATGAGCTTTACTCTCACTGCTCTGTCCATAGAACCTGCTGTGCTTGGGGTTTTTTAAACATCTGTGGGGAGAGCAACAGAAGTCACCACTGGAGGGTTCCATCCTCTGCACTTGCTTATGCCTTGTACTAATGTCATTGAATGTCATCTTCACACCCCAAATCCCCCCAGGATTTCACTAGGATTGGCCGTTCCCTCCCTCCTCACTAAGGACTGTGCAAAGATACCTACTTTCCTGTGGAAACACCAGAAAATGGTCACACCACTTCCTAGGGAGAACTGGAAACTGCTGAGGAACCGCACACAGCTGGAAATTTACCCCAGTGAGAACTCAGGTCTGGAAATTTACCCCAGTGAGAGCTCAGGTCACACCAACCTGCCAAAGCCACCACATTTCAGTGAGCAGATGAAGGGCCGAGTGAGGGTATTGCTGTTCCATCTGGGTCTGAATATTTAGGGGGTCAGATCCCACAGTGAAAGAGGTTCCCCAAATAAGCTGGCACTGGGGCAGAGACTTTCATTTGACTCACTTATACTTAATAATGGGAATAAACACAGGTAACCATCAGGCCATGGACAAGGCTCTGCACTTTACACTGTGCTTACTTCTAAAAATTCAATGATGACAGTGACCTACAGCATCTTTACTCAACTCCAAAGACCATTTTTCACTTCTGAAAAGCATACATGACCTAACATATGGTAAAAATAAGCCCTGTAGTAGCAATTTCAAGACTTCCATAGCACCATAATGACAGGACAAGAGGTAATGAAGTTATACTGAAAGAAATTAAGTTTAGATTGGCTATAATGAAGAAATTTGTGAGAGTGAGGATGGTGAGGCACTGTCACAGATTGCTCAGAGAAGCTGCCTCATCCCTGGAAGTGCTCAAGGTCAGGTTAGATAGGGCTTGGAGCAGTCTGTGTGTGAAGGTGTCCCTGCTTATGGCAGGATCTTGGTACAGGTGATCTTTAGGGTCCCTTCCAACTTAAACCATTCTGAAATAACTAAAAATTACCATAAAATATTATTACTACAATGATTCAGGGTTTTTTCACCTTACTAAGCTGTCTTATGAGCTTCCAAATTAAATTTGTGGTAGAGCAGTGGGCTAGCAAGGCTTCTGCCCAGATTTTGTCAGGAAACAGCTGACTTGCAAGACAAAATATTTCATGGGAATCTTTGAGAAGGTGCCAACCCTCACAATTATACTTGACCTTTCTCTTGCACACAGCTTCTCAGCACACTCTAGCAAATGCTGCAGCTTTGCACAGGAAGAGCTGAGAAGCCTAATGATGGACATCAGGGTTTTCTGAGTGTGTTTTCACCACTCCTTTCATTTCATGATCATTTATTTCCTTCTATTTTTAAGTTATTCTTGTTGAACTTCCAATTTTCCCACTTAGTAGGAGACTGCAGTGGAAGTAGGCTGGTGCCAGAGCATGGAGAGGGATGATGATGTGCAGAATCTTCTTCAGACTGAAAAGCTGCAATCAGAAGATACTAGACACTGTACAAACCTGATTTAAATTAGGGTAGAAAGATTCTTCCATTGCTGAAATGTAAAGAACAGGTAAATATCAATTACTTTGCAGCTGGTTCCTTTCTTGTCTTAAGAAACAGCACTTGATTAGGTGAAGGCTGTTGCTACTCAAAGAAAATTATTTTCCCCTCCAAGTTCAGTATCAGGTTTTGACCTGAGTTTTGACCCACAGGGTACAAGAAGGTGGCAGATGTGCAGTGTGAGGAAAAGGTGGCTGCACTACAGAACCAGAGTACAACTACACAATTTCCCTTTTCTCATCCCTTCAGTGATGCAGTGACACCAAGATGGAAAATGCAAAGCTTGACCTTGCTCAGAGCATTTGAAATCCCAGGGCTGCAGCCTGGAACAGGGAGTGAAAAGGGCTTACAAGGAGACAACAACCATGTCAGAAACCTCAGAGGGCCTCATTTAGGTAAGGGCAAGTTTTCAGCTGGAAAATAAACCCTGCAAGTATGAACCTGTAGCATTTGTGAATTATGCCATGCATGGTGAATCCAGGACCATAAAATCCCCCAAAATTTGCTATATGAACAAGGTCTTTGGAAAGATCTCTGCTGTAAGATGACAAAATCAGTTTGCAAGAAAAAAGTGGAAGAAAGAAAGCTGACTAAGGTTGTTTTTTTTATTATGAACATCAGAAGTCTCAAGAAACCTCAAACCACTGTCTGTATTTTATTTTAGCTGCATTTGCTGATACATGTTGACCACAGGGAACAATTTCCATTCACTTTCCAAAAATTTAGCTGTCCATACATTTACATATAATATATCAATATCCTGTAGTAAGGAAAGGTTGGCAGCTAATTTTGAGAGAGTAGATCAGGATTTGAGATCCAACATTTGCAACACTCTGACTGTGGCATTAAAAAAAATTGCTTATTTTGCAAATGGTTCTCATTTCTGGAGCCAAAAATTATTGTAGAAGAATTACATTAGTAATCAGGAATCCAGAGAAGCTTATTCAGCTTATTTTACTGCTTGTGTTGATTACACTGTCTTTTGTCTCCATCCAGCAGTGGGAAGCACTTTATCATCTTCTGGTTTGGAAAAGGACCCAAGCAGCTAATGTACAAAAAAAATACATTCTCCTAGTAGCTGCAGCGTGATTAATTTTCCACCCCACAAGATCACTGTGAGTTTGAAAGCACCCTAGAGCTTTATGTGCTACATTATAGTCATCAAGGATCATAAAACATCCTCTTCCTTCCGCACCACTAGCACTTCAGAGGGCTAGCATGGTTGAGTGCAATGAGCAAAGAGTTGAAAATCTGGAGGTTTTTTATGATGAACCTAAAACAGTTTGTGTCTTGCCTTTGGCCTTAGTTACATATTGCTGGACACAGTTCTCTGAAGCACTGCAGTCCTAAACTCCAGCTAAAAAAATCAAATAAAAAAATAAATTTAAAAAATCCTGTCCATGCGACACCCAGACCTTGATATCTGAATTATAAAATGCTGACAAGAATACCAATGTTTTTTCATCATGGATATTGGGGTTAATTGATGAAAAGCAGTAGGTAACAGCAAAACATTTTAATTACGGTCAGTAAATCATTTTCCAAAGAAAAATTACTCATTATTTTCGTTCCACATCATTCCCCACAGATAGTGCATGGCGGAAATCCTGCACATTACATTTCCCCTGTTGCTGCAGAGAAAGTTGACCTGGGGACAGCTGCCTTTTACACATCATTAGGACACTCCAATCCCAGCAGCAGAGAGTGAAAACTCTGGGATTTAGGCTGCCTCAAGCTTAGAAGTATGGTCATGCCTAGGGGTACAGTGGTATTTAGAGGCACCTAAACCCCTAAAACAATAAAAGACATTAATACTGTAAGAGTTTTTAAGCTTGTCCAAAAGCAATTCAACTCTCCCATCAATCTGCAACTCTTCCATCTCTTAGGAGGGTAAAGGCAGCTGCCAAATGGAAACCCACGTGGGACAGAGGGACAGGCTGGCACAGGGACAGCAGGGCACATCACCTTTATTGCTGCCACCCTGGGAACGGGCCAGAGAAAAGGGGTGTCCAGATTGCATCACATCCATCCTCGGGTGGCCTCCAGGATGATCCTTGGAGGAGCAGTCTCTGCTGGGGAATCTGCAGGAGAGGGAGCATTCACACCTGTATTTAGGGAGCTGCACGGTTTGGAGAAGGAAAGCAGATTCACTGCCCCCCACCAGTGATGACAGCCACACTGAAGCCATCAGGACTACTCACAGAAGAAAAAACTTAGACAAGACTTATCAATATTAACATCCTGATATTGATTTAGGTCAGTTCTGCCTGCAGTTGTGCTACAAAGAAAAAGATGTACAAATATGTTCAGGACATGACCCTCAGCATTACTTTTTAGAAAATGTGTTTCTCCTTAGCATCTTCTGGTTCTGTGTGCATGAATTAATTATACTTTAGACATTCTGTCAGGTGACACTTAGGAAATTTGTACAAAGAATTAATTCCTGTTTTCCAGGATGGTTTTCCTTAAATAATTTAAAACATAAAAAGGCAAGTCATCTGAACCTAAATTTAAATTTCATCTGCATCTTTTTAAATTGCCATTATACTGGATTTTTCCCCATTTATTTTTATTCACATAATTTTTCCCATCCTTTCCTTCCATCCTCCTTCCTCTCCACATGAATATTTTAGGTGCCAGCAGAGATCTGTTTGGCTGCGTGACTTCCAGTGAAAATGAAAAATAAAAGCCAGCAGTGGCTTTTTATTTATACCTTTATATAAAAAAATATTTAATTGAATTAAATGTAGCTTTAATTTTCACTTTGCATATTGGATAAATCTTGCTGAAAGCCTTCTCCTTGCTATACAGTCATCCCTTCAATTTATTTTTTGCTCACTTTGTTCCATTTTCTGAGGTGATGAATTTAACACCTGGTACCATTTTCCTCACGCCTCTTGTTCACTTAAGAATATCAATGCAAGCCACAATCCATGAGTGTTTATGTTCAGTGTCACCCTGACACTTCCAGCTGAAGACAGCTTTGCATCATTTAAATAGATTCATTTTCTTGAGATGGACCCTGCTACTCGTCTCTTCTCCAGCTGGACAGAATAATCAGGTTGTCTCACACCAGCCAACAGAGAGTTTAGTCCTCAAACCCTCAATATTCCATAAATCTCTCTGCAGAGAGCCACTGCTAGAAATTCTTTGTCGTTTATGTCATATCTTGTAAAATCTATGGAGCCTACTTTGAGCATGTGTCTGTTTTGACTTTTCCTGAAGAACAGTCTCTGGAGGGAAAATCTGAACCCTAGCATTTATCTTTCCATGCATTGGGATAGGAGGTTGTGAAAGGCTCTTTCTCATGGGGATATTTTCCAGTGAGTCAGACTTGCTTTCTCTGGATTGACAGGCTCTGACAGCAAAGTATTAATACTGTCTTGCAGTATTAGTCAACTGGTCTCCAGCTGAGAGCTGAATAAAAAGACAGACCTTCCTCCTAAAACTGATTCCCAGGCAAGGCTTCCATTAAAGAAAAACAAGACCTTTTCCTGAGTAATCAAGAGGGACTAAGAAAATTAAGAAGCATTTCAGGTGTCTCCGGGTACATGGGGAACTGTTATTTGGGCCCACAAAACTTAATTTGGGTTTAAAATATATGATGAGAAACAGAATAGATGCACTGTTTTTGACAAACCAGAGCAGTCAAAAATCAATAGTTTGTTCTGCTGCATGGTAAAAGATTGCTCACAATAAGAGTTGGCCAAAAAAAAAAGCTGAAACATCCTTTTCCTTATTTTTGTCACGGTAGCACAAGTCAGATAAATGAAACAGCTAAGTTAAAACCTATTAAAGTAGCATTCCTTTCAGACTGAAAAATGAAGAGAAAGAAAAATAAATTACCTTACTTTCTAATCCTCATTCATATTGGCTTTTTACCAGATTCATACTAAGGTCATTTTGTTCTAAACAATTTCTATATTTTGTATCAAACTTCTTTCTTTCTAAAAGTATCTACCATCTAGCAAGCATACAAATGTCTTCATTTCAGATTGGTTTCTGTTATTTAAATTGGAAATCATAGTGTCAGATTAGTCAAAGAAGTATTTCTCAGAATCACAAAATCTCTATTGAATATTGTAGCCCCTATTTCTCAAACTGGAGCTTCATTGAAGAGAATTTAGAAAAGAGTTCTTCAAACCCAAGAGCAAGGTTATTTTACTTAGAAGAATGAAAGAGAGAGGAAAAAAGAGAAAGAGGGAGAAAAAGAGGCAAAGAGAATGAGAAAGAAAATCAGCAAACCTGAATGGAACAATCTAGTCACACCTGAGCTCATTCACTGAAAAATGGTCACATCTCTTGTGCTGCTTTTAGATTTGGGATTTCTACTGGATGAGATCTGTGGTTGCAGGTCCCAAGAGTGAGAACTGAAGTTCAAATATGCACCAGCCAGCCAAGAAACATGGCCAGCCCTGATGATAAGCTGCTAGATGCCTTCCTCAGCAGGAAAAATGTCAGGGGAACCTGCCAGGGGAAAGGAACCTGCTGGGACACAGGACGGCCTTCCTGCTGGCACAGAGCAGATTCCAAATCCATGGTGACGATCTGCAGGTTGTGGTCGTGTTCTTCCTTGGGGTTTGCAAGAGCAAGTGATGGTTGAGCAGAGGGCTGCAGCAGCTCAGAAAGAGCTGTGGAGTTCAGATTCCCAGCCAGGAGGGACATCCCTGTGCTGGGGACATCAGGCCCAGCATGGCCGGCCGGGCAAGGCAGGGATTGTCCCGCTCTGCTGGGGCTGGGGCGGCCTCACCTCCAGTGCTGGGGCAGCTCTGGGTGCCACAAGGTAACAAAAACATCAAACTGTCAGAGAGTGCCCAAAGGAGGGCACGGGGAGGGTGCAGGGCCCTGAGGGGAAGCCGTGTGAGGAGAGGCTGAGGGCACTGGGGCTGTTCAGCCTGGAGGGACAGAGAGGAGACCTCAGTGCAGTCACAAATTCCTCCTGAGGGGAACGGGAGGGACAGACGCTGATCCCTGCTCTGTGGTGACAGTGCCAGCACTGAGGGAACGGCCTGAAGCCGTGCCAGGGGAGGTTTGTGTGCGATATCAGGAAAAGGTTCTGCCCCAGAGGGTGGCTGGGCCCTGCCCAGGCTCCCCAGGGCCGTGGGCACAGCACCAGCCTGGCAGAGCTCAGGGGGTGTTTGGTCAATGCTCTGGGCACAGGGGGTGACTCTGGGGATGGGGCTGGGCAGGGCCAGAGCTGCACTGGATGTCCTTGGGGGTCCCTTCCAACTCAGCTTGTTCTGTGATCCTGTGATCCTAAGTGTGATATGGAAGTGATCCAACCAACACTTGCTTCTGTCTTAGGGGCTCATGTGATTCCCTTTTCCCCCTGCATGCAGGCATCTCCCAGTCCTGTAGTGTTTAACCCTGCAGCATTTTTCTCCATTTCTATATTCTTTGGGCAACTGAGGCAGAGAGATTAAAAGTTGCAGGGGGGAGGGAAGAGGGAAAGAACTGTTCAGTATTGAAGCATTGTTATTGGGTCTTCAGAAGTGCCTGGATCCATGAGAAATACAACTCTGTGTGCAGAGTTGCTTTTAGGTGTTCCCTGCATGCTGGCTGCATTGTGTGTGCTTAACACTGTTCCAAAACATGGCTCTGAATCATTCCTGTCAGCTGGGTGAAGTGGAGATTGTCAGAGCAAGAAATCCCAAGTCTCATACTGGCACTGACCATTAGTTTCTTTCTTCCTTTTCTTTTTTCTCGCTCTCATTTTCTTTCTCAATGACCTTAAAATAACGTTCAAAGGAAAACAGAACCATATCTTTTGCTGGAAGAGGAGCAAAAGAATGGAAATTGACTCAATATGTTCTGTAACAACTCACAATTGAAATACATGAAAGGTGAAATCAGACTAATTTAGACCAAAAATACAGGTCTGCCTCTTTTTTTTTAATATTGAAAATTAATCACTGCCACAGCTTAAAGGTGTCTGCAAGATCTTTCCATCACTAGTAACTCCTATATCAGCATTGGATAGCTTTAAAAAAGAAAAATAAAGTTCAAATATAAATTAAATCAGGGAAGACCTATGACCTCCATTACACAGGATCAGATGGCCACAGTAGTGTTTTTAGTTTTACAATCTATTAATTAGATCTCTCTATTCCCTTCTCTGGGATTGCCCTTTAAATTCCACTTGTGTTCCTGTAGATTTTTCTTCTCAGGCACCTAGACAGGAGGCAGGTCGATTAAAAATGCCATTAACCCCTGCAAAGCTCATTTAGCTGCTACCATTTCTCATCAGGTGGCAGTGCAATGTCCAGAGGGAAAGCCCACATCCCACAACAAAAAGGCAAGCCCTGGAAAACCCTTGTGACTACCGGGGCATCAAACACGTTGTGGAGCACACTTGCAGTGGCAATGACAGCCAAATGTAGCCCAGTCTCAAACTCAAATTCATCTTCCACCTATAAATCTGAGAACTATGTATGGTTTGAACTTCAAGTAGGAAGCCAGTCTGAGCACAGATGGTAATTTATTCTTAGAGTTTACTCAAATCAGGCAGAGGCCAGCCCACAAACAGGTATATATGAGTAAGAAACACTTCATCCCAGCATGCTCGAATGTGATCATTGTTTTCATTTAAACACAGAACTTTTGCATCATTCTTGCTGACCATCCCCAGTAATCACAAATCTGTTCACACTGGGCTTTCACAAGAGCCTGGATAGCACCTGATTGTTAGCAAAAAGGCTTTTCTTCCAATCAAATTTCATGGCTCAAGAATATTTATCTTCTGGGTTTTGTTTTTGTTTTCTTTTTCATTATTTTCAAACACCATCACTCAGCATTTGAAACCACTCCATGAAAAGTCCATCTTTGAGACACCTTTCCTGTCTGAGCCTCCAACTCCATTATAGCTAAAGGATAATACAGAAACAACCAAACCAGCTCTAAACTCACTTCTTCAGACCCTGTGGGTACTTCAGACCAGCAGCAATGATTTTTCCTCGCATGCATTTTATTCTGCAGTGTGACTAAAAAGTAAGAACATATTCATCACCAGCCAGCCCACACCGAGATAAGACAGAACTGCTAATTCTGCATGAATTACTCAGCCCCTAAAGCAGGTAAATGGTTTAAATTATTTGGTGGTTTGGTAAATAAGTTATTTCAAGAAACAGCTGCAATTGTTAGTGTTATCCTTATTTCCATTTATATCCTTATTTATAATGTTATCCTTATTTACAGGGATAATTTTTACAAACAATTACTCAATAATGTGCTTTGCTTATTAACTCAGAAATGCACTTTTTTACAATAAGGGAGATTTTATTGATGACTCAAACCTAGAGCAGATCATGAGGCAAGAAAGTGAATTAAATCTTCTCCCTGAATGATAAATACGAAACACAATATTTTATATAATAACCCCATGCTACACTTGGTTTTTCATCACAGGGAGGTCCCAAGTGCTGCCAGGTCAAAATTGTTCCAGCAGGACAAGATTCATCCCATTGAGTGTATCCATCTGCAGTGTGAACCCTTCTACCAAAGGCAGTCAGCTTACACTCCTTTGTGTCACTGCACAGTTCTTCACCTGCCTTATTTTAGATGTCCTCTGTAGGGTGAGCTGCATCACAACCTGCAAGTGCCCATTTCTCTAAAAAAGCCCTTGCAACATCTGCACACATCTGCAGTGCAACCCTTCCCTGTTGATCAGCCTTGTGGCTGCTGCCCCCAACGATTGCCGTTTTAATGGTGTGAGAGGAAATGCGCCAAAATATTCAGGGGCATTAATGAAATTATGTAGGCAGCCAGTGCCAGTCACACAGCAGATGTTTAAGTGCTGCAGAAACACCATGACTTTCTGAAGGATGTACTTGTAGGTGGCCTGGGGAAAAAAAAAATAAAAGTCATTTTTTCCGCAGTTACTCATTTCCATGCATCAAGTATGACAAAAAGGGTTTAGGCAGTGAGTTTGGAAGAGTGGCCAATCCTCCAGAAAATCTGCTAAGAACTCCCAGATTCAGTTGTTGCATTCACAGAGATGTGGATTGCACAATGGGTAGTTTTACTGAAAATAAGCCATTTTTTAAACGTGGACTGAAAAAAAAGATTATGAAAAAGATAACTCTCTGTTGATTAGAATAACTGCTTTATCTGGTGATTTCAGAGATATCAATCGCTATGTGGATGAGGAACATGATAATCTTCAAAGACTTCTCTTTGAATTTTTATGTCATTATGAGTACTTTGAAAATTTCCTCAGAGTGTCTATTCAGTCACTAAAACTGCTGCTTTCTTGCACAGGTAGGAAAACAAAGAATTACAGTGCTCTTTTGGGGGGCAATTTATTATTTATCTATTTATTCTTATTTTTTATTTATTGTTGCCATGTTTCCTGAACTTGTAACTACTTCAATGTAACAATCTATCATGAAAAACTGTTTTACCAGCTCATAAAATTCACATTCTTCAGAGCTGGTAGCAGCTGTTTTGTAGCTGTCATACCACATAATACGAGTAAGGTCATTCCCTGTAGCAAACTCGTCAGCCAAATTAGAGAATTTGATCCGGTGCCAAATTTTAAAAGAAAAGATACCCCATTATGATGAACTGTGGTGTCCAGAGTTTAATGTATTTCTTATTAAAATCAATGGGAAGTTTATTTCAACGAGGGTTGGATGGAGCTCTGATTACCTGTGGACAAATGCTCCCCATATGCCAGTTCCAATGCTAGAGCTGCTGTTGATTGCACGTCCTGACAATGTGCTCTTCAGTCCTGTGGCCAGTGAAACAATTAATTTCTATTGTCAACATTAAATTTTATATTGAACAAAACAAATTTTTATATTGAACACCATATACTTCACCCTGGTAATTTAGTTAGAGAGCAGTCCTGTTTCTAGCTCAACCACTGCAATTTTCCACATTTAAAGAGTGTAACTACCAGTGCTAATTGTACAATGACCAGTGACTCTCAAATGGTTTTCCAGACATGGCAAGATCATAACAACCCTGATTACAGTTCTCCTCACTCAAGAACAAGTTGCAAGGCCTTTTTCTGAATCATACTTCTTCCATTGTCAGTAATATTAAAGAGTCTGAAAAATCTTAGACTGCACTGCAGGTTCAAGTGTGGGTCTTCCTGCTGGCTCTAGTGTGGGATAGATGAAGATCTAAAAGGAATAAACACAGGAAATAATATGGAAAATCAAAGATTTTAGAACAGTGAATCTCTGTTTGATGTCACTGTGAGAAATGATCACCTGGACTTTATATTGGGTTGAAACTTTCTAGTAAATTTGTTTATATATATATTTCATGTTCTACTCTGATTGGTCCCATGTATCAGTATGTGTGTGTGCATGTGGCATGTATGTTTCCCAGTCATTTTTCTCACAGCTGTTGTTTGATGGTTGATCTTTCCTCCCCCCAATGAATCATTGTCCTCTCTTTTTTCATTTCTGTCTCTCTGCATTCAATTTGTCTTCTGTGTTGGGGGCCACTGCTGGCTGAGGATCTGTCCCTGTGGTAACTGAGACACAGCTATTTCTGTTCCTCAGCCCTGCTGAGCACAGGATTTACGGCTCTGTGGGTTTTGGGCACTGGATGACACCACTGAAGGAGCAGTTTGGGAGGTAAGGAATGCTGGGAACAGCTCTGTGTCAGCTCTGCTGAGCTCCAGTGCCTGATTTTCAGCCTCTGGTTTCAGATTTTCCAAATCTAGCTGTCAATGACGTGAGACTCCACTATTTCAGGAGATGTCCTTGCTCTGCCCAGTTCAGAGTAATCTTTCAGACACCTCCTTTTGTGTGCCTGTCTCCACACCAAGCAACGAGTGAAGGTGGCCTCTGCAAAATTTCCCTCCAGGCTGAAATGGGCTGCACAATCAACAGAATTATGAGTGCACCAGGCAAGAATCTGCCTCATGTTCCTTCCAAATGTATAAGAATTATGCTTGTTGACAGCACAGTAGGGCCATATGGAAATGGTAAGCTTTCATGAAAAAGAAAAAAAAAGAAAGTAAGGCTAAAAATTAAGACATTTTGATTCAAAAAGGAGTCAGGAAAACTTCAAAAGCAGCTGCTCAGAACTTTAAAATTATTTCACCATCCAAACTGTCTGAAGGAAATAAAATGTGACTTCAACTATAATAAGAAATCACAAGGTGGGTTCAGCAAGAATAAAACTTGTGAGACTTGTAATTAACAATAAGATATATAAATTAATGAACAACTGTCAGTGTGGCACAATAATCAAACATCAGATACTCACAGAATCTGTGAGGTGGTCCCACTGAAAAAAAGGTGAATAAAACCTCAATGAACTGAAGACCACAATGCAGACTGTATTCAGTAGAGAATATAAATTCTTTGGCGTCCTTGGTAAAGGAAACTAGAGTGTTGCTCCAAGTGTTTTATAAAGATTGCCAGTATGGCTGAGTGTAAAGTCCAATATATTCTTCCTGCAATTTTAAATCTCCTCTGAAAATATAAATCAAACCTTCTTCCTTTCTGCCCTTCCTAGGGACAGTGATTCCACATCACTAATGTTTTGTCAGTGCACTTCACAGTATATACTTTATTTTTTTTTTGGTAAAGAAAAAAAATTAGCTATTTTTTTGATAGCATTATCAACAGCATTGCAAATATATCAAGTAAGCTGGAGTGAAGAATGTCTGTAAGATAAGGCTTGCATAGAGTAAACTAAATTGAACAAAGCAGAAAAGATTGCATATGGTTCTAAGTAATGTTATTCTTCCTCTTAATCCTCAAATAGAGTCACTAAATTACACTTCCAGATTTAGTTATGATATTTACAAATGACTTAACAGTGCATTTAAAGAGGGGAAACTGGCTGCAAATGGGGGCAAGCTCATAATTTACGGTCACAGTGGTGCCAGTACAGAGCAAATGCTTATTACTGGGGTATTTTTGGTCTTGAGGAATTCTCTTTCCCTAAGAACTAATCCCAGAAAAGCATATTTTCATTGCATCTTCCAAATCTGGAATTCAGGCTGTATGTAAATATACAAGACAGAAGACCTTTCTTTTTAAAATGCTAGGAAATACAGAAACAGCTGAGATTTGTTGAAGAATATTTTTTTTAAATCATTTGTATGAGCAGCCCAAAAACTAAAATATATTTAAAAATATGCAAATAAGAATGAATAGGAAAGTATTGTATGAAAAAAATGGCATTTTGCTGGAGGCTACATAAAATCACTTCTTCCTTCCTCTCCTAAACATAGCACCTCTAAGTAGAAAAACAAAACAAGTTCAAAAGAAATTTACCAGTTTTCTTCCTTTATAACTGAAAACAGAAGATGGATTTTTTTTAGGATTGTATCATTTTTGACTTCAGATGCCCAGTTGCTCTCCTAAATGCTCCCTCTTCTTTTGATATCCATCATAGTTTCAGTATTTTTTTCCTCCAGAGTACTTTCATCTAACATCTGTCTCCTTTTTCTTGGTAGAGAACCACACTGCAGACCTAGAATTTGGAAAAGGTGTCAAGAAACACAGTCCCCCAAAAGCTCAGAGGCAGCACTGTGATTTACAGAAAATTAAACATAGTTAATTTAGGCAGGAGCTGAATAAAGGCTATGTCATACATCAAACTGGGCAAGTCTCAGAAGCACTTTGGAGGGCAGCTAGAATCCAGAGAGCTCAGGCTGGCCAAGCACAGGTTTTATTTTAGCAGGAATTTGGTGGGTAAGGAAAGAAAAATGGCAGCAGCAGCTATTGCTGGATGTCCGCTGGTGTGAACTATGATTTCTGGCAGTTACCCAGTTTTTGAGGGTCTCTCCCCACCACGTGCACTCTGCTAAGGAGGTACTGGCTGTAACACAGCACACAAAATTATGTTCTCATATTTGCAAAGTTAGGAAGATACACCATGATATTGTGGTGCCTGAAGTGAGCCCCAAACAGACCCTTGCAGTGAGGTGGGAGATGTCAGCAGGAGCTAAAACACCTGAAGGCTTTATTCTTATAAATCATTTTACTGGCATTCTTTACTCCCACAAGAAAAAAAAAAAGTGCCTTGTACTTGTGAGATTAATTTCTAACAAATCTTACCATCAAGCAGTTTAAAAATGAGTAAATTTCATCTCTGAAGCAACAGTGAATGCAGGATGATTGAGTTGGAAACAGGACTGAGAGAGAGCACAGACGCCAGTCTCCTCCCCTAAAAGTCATTTAGGATTTCCCCCAGCATCCAACTCTGCAAGCTGAGACCAAAAGCAGCAAAAGTTCATTTCCTGAGTGTTACTGTTCAGGACTGTCCTCCAAAACCAGCTTGGTAAGCTGAGCCTGCCTCTCTGTCTCAGAAACTCTGCTCCAAACCATCTCCTTCCTCCTTTTCAAAAATGAAAAGGACACATTTCCCCATCTTTTTTATCTTTTTATTCAGGATTCATACATTTTTTCTTCTTTTCTTTTTTTTTTTTTTTAATCTGTTAATAAACATTATGGACATGATCCCTTGGCCTCCCCTCCTGCACTCACTGGGATGAGTCTGAACACAAAACCCAATCACACCAAACACAACCCTCTACTACACACCACCTTTGAGGTGATAATCTGATGGTAGACTTAATCGTTCTAGAACTCACAGAAACTTAAGATAATTACAACTTTTTTGGTTTTTTTAAATGTCATAGCAATTTAAAAATCATATGAGTATTCCTCACCATCTTTCCTTTGCTTCTGGGTTTGCAGCGGAGACAACACACGAGAGATTAATCAGAGATCTGGTATTTTGGGAAGATTTGTCTGGAAGCTTTTCACACCTTGACACCCTGCTCCCCCTAGAACGGTTTAGCACTGGTTGCTCACACTCAACATTTAGATCTCCCCCCCAGATCTAAATGTTGGCATTTCTTCCCTCCCATGGCTACTTTTGCTGCCAGACCAAGGAATTTGGTGCCCCAGCTCACACGCCAGTTTGGGAGCCTCTGGGAGCAGCAGATTTTTCCTTTCAGACCAAGAGATAAAAGCAGTGTAGCCATTAAAGCTCTGCTTTAATGTCCCAAATCCAACAACCAGAAGCTTTCAACTCTGTTCTGTGGAAGGTGCTGTCCTTGTTCAGCTGATTACAACCTCATGAAATCATGGATGCCGGGATGAAAAGATCTCCTCTGTGTTTAGGTCTATCTTAGGATCACTTTCAAGTCCAGATTCAGGGACTAGCCATTAAACAGCCCCAGAGCAGGCTGGCCAGGTGCCTCCTCCAGCCACATCAGCTCAGATGAGCATCCTGCCATGCAGAGGAGCCTCCTCCACCTCCTTGCAGGCACAGCTTTCCTCCTTGCACCTGCTCTGGAGCATCACCTGCCCCTCACAAAATCCCCTGAAATCTTTTTTTTTCCTTTTCTTCTTCCAAAAGGAAGAGGAGACAGGCGGTGTATCATCACTAGAAGAGGGCTGGAAGGACATATTTTATGCCAATGTTCAGGAAACAAGCCTATTCCATCGGTTACACAACACCGCAGAGAGAGGGAAGGGTGCTTGTGTTTCAGACTGGTCAAGGATACAGAACCAGCACTTGCGCCTCCAATTCTTTCTGAAAAACGTGCAAGATAAAAAGTTAAAACAGAGGGTTCCCCAAAACTACTATTTAAAAATGACAATGGAGAGGTCTGGCTTCTCCAGCACTTTCATAGGTATTGAAAATGTGGGCACTAAATGATCTATGACAATCAAACTCGGAGGTGTTTCTGGAATTTCATTACTTGTTTGCAATTACTTGCGGCCTCAAAAGCAGCCAGGGAAAAGCAAAAGAGATCATTCTCCACGTCTGTGTGCACATTTCATTTTTTTTGGTAGCTTTGTTCAGGAAGAAGTTTCTCTATGCATAACCTTCTGGCTCCCAAACAGCAGTGATGTGCTGGGCTCCTTGTGTTGCAGAGGGAAGAAATGAGTAAAAATCACCTCAGGACTTTCCCACAGGCATTGAATGACCTTGGGCAATTCACTGCAGGACCATGTGAAGATCTGATATTAAACAGCAACACCCACTTTTACTAAAATAAATGAGATGCTTTTATGCTAGCATCTGGCAGGCTCCTCTCCTTCCAATGAAAATCTGAGGGCCTTTTAATGAAGTGTGCTGGAGCCACGAGCCCAATTCTGCTTCCAAAAAGAAAAACAAGAAAGGAGAACTCGTTAGATGCCAACACAACCTTTCAAGTACTCAAATTCAGAATCATGAGGATTTTTTCCTTGGTACTTCTCTTTTATCCTGTAAAACAGTGAGATCTTTTTACCCATCAGACACAACTTCGTTCAACTTGACTCTACGGAAAATTCAAAAACTTCCAGCTGCAGAGCCCCACCAAAGTTTACAGCTCTGCAATGATTGCAGCTATTAAAACACATATTTTGCTTAAGGATTTCAGTGTTTGGTGTTTCTACAAACAGCATTCACATAAGCAGACACAGTCAGGCAGGCAGGAATGAGAAATGGAAATTTTGGAAATGGGCTTTTAGGCTGGGGGAAGGTTCAGGAAGAGGAATTCCTATTAGTGAAAAACAGACCCTGTGCATGACCTATACATAGAAAACCACCCCCCAGAGACATTAATAATTTTAATTCAAACCTCACCACAGCTATCAATGGGAGAAGTGAATGACCATAACTCATATGGTCCTTACCATAATTTTTGAGTCTCTATTTTTTACTAATTACTCTGATCAAGAGGGCCACCAATTCATAGACAATGGTTCAGCAGCAAAATTACAATGCCCTAAACACTGAATCACATTCCTATGCCCACGTTCCTGCAGCTATCTCTTTTTAAGGATGCTCATTGCTAAGCCGATACAGACTGAAATTAAATTACAGGCTGAGTGAAAAATATGAAATGCAAATTTGTCTTGAGGAAACTTCAAGCACTCAAGGATAGTTGCAATCCAGAGAGAATTTTGCTCAAAATAATGTAATTATTGCATTTTAAACCATTAATTTCTGCCCATTCGCACTGGAAAATTTTCCCCTCTTTTTATTTTGTTATGCCTCTTGTTATATTTGGGATGATATTTATCCCAATTTACAGAAATATGTGTTAGCAGTTTACTGTGCATTTCTGACCACAAAGAAGTGAGCTCCATCTTTTAAAAGGTTTTAATTTTTCTCTCTCAGCAAAACTCTTGCAAACTCCAACTACAAGCAGTCACAAAGGAATATGAAACCTCATGGGAAAAGGCCCATTTGTTACTCCTATTTTGCAGTCTCACAATCAATCACTTCATCATGAAGTGATAGATAGATATTATCATTAGCAGTTGTTCTGCATTCATGCTAAACCAGCTCTCCTTATCTTCTCTTTATCTTTGTTTAATCCTGGTATTCTGAACTGCACTGTCAAAAAAATATCTCTTTTACAATGAGAAAATTATTAATTTTCATGTGACTGAAACTAATGAATTTTTAGAACTTGGTTTCTTCTCCTTGATGTAACCTTGAGTCTGAATTTTCATGGTTTATATTACGCAGTTTGGGTATAACACCCCTATAATTTCTTTCCTGCTTAGTACTTATCTTCTCAAAATTAATCCCGTCTTAGAAAAGCTTTTTGTCTTAGAATGTCTGCAAATAAATCACTGTATTCTTAGATAATGGAAATTGTCAGTGATTAAATTCAATTTGATAGGGTATGAGTGAAATTCCTCTGACTACTTATCAACAGTATCTTGATTTTAGGTTTGGATTTATCATTATATTTCCTACATTTACAGCTGCCTGCACTTTTCTTCAGTAGTTCTCCATATTTATTTTTGCAGATTGTTTTCTGCAGACTCGTGAATATATGGGTATTTGGCAGTGATTTTGTAACATATAATCAGAACTGAAAATTACAGTGATCCCATTTGTGTTATTATAGCTGAAGAACGTGTCAGACTTTCCATTTTAAACCTTATACTCCAAAGAATCCGGCTGGTCTTTCTTTACTGCCAAATATTTCTGCAAAATTTTCAATAAGAATAATGCTATTTTATTAGTTTGAAATTTTTCTCAGGATTTCTGGCAGCAAGTGTGAGGAGATAGCTTCTCCTGCAATCCAAAAAAAAAAAATCTCTAATTTCCTGTCTCTTTATTCAGTGACTCCATTTTAGACAAAAAAAAAAAGCTAGATGGGTTTCTTTTTAAGGACCTGTAATATTAATGCAGTAGTGGATAAGAGGGATTACTTGAGAATGACCGGAATTATTTCCTTTCACTGGAAACATAATATATTCCTTCAAGACAGTGCCAAGATTTTTCTGCCAGAGGAACAAGAAAATGGATAAGAGAATCATCTCTCTACTCTGGGCAGACTTATTTCTTTTTAAGGAAAATATCATCCAAAACAAACCAGACCTTGTCATGCTCCAGAGCATCCTCCAGGTAAGGGGCCTGTAGCTGTAAAATAAGGAAGTGCTTGGCTGGAAATGGGGACAGGGGAAGGAACATGGAGAAGAACCAAGGTGAGACTGGCCAGGAGATACAGCAGAAGCTGCATTGACATTTCCCACTGGCCTGATTAAAAGTCAGGATCTTCACATTGTAGCCCCTTACAACATCTCCAAACACTGCATACATGTCCTGCCTGCTCTTCTCTTTCTGCCTTCAGCAGAAGGAAAAAAAACCTGCACAAATGTAGTAAAATTTAGCCTTCCAGCTTCTCAAACCTATTGGTGAAATAACAATGGCAAAATTCCATCCTAGAAGAGAATAGAGTGGGTGATGCCAAGTATCTCTCACCTCATCACTCAAATTTTAACCTGTTCTGAATTTCCAGCCCTTTGTTCTGCCCAAGGCAGCATAATCAAATTTCCTTTGAGCTTCAGCTGCCGGTTTACCATCAGCTCCTGGGGGACCTTGGGCAAGTGGTAAAAGCCAGGTTTCCAGCAAAGCTGGGCAATTCCAGCACCCTCAGAGAGCAGGAAGACAGGTCAGCCTGCTGTGGTTTGGTGAGCTCAGCCCTGAACGCTTTGGCCCTGGCTAAATTTAGGCTTTGAGGCTATCAGAGATGGCTCTCGAGCACAGAGAAGGAAGAAATGCCAAGAAGCTTTGCCATGTCTTCACTATCTCCATTTACAAACAGGATATTGCAAGACCTCGGTCCTATGGGAATTGGTTGTGCTGAAGGAGAGCTGTAGAAAATGTACTGTAGGAAGAAGACAGACTTCAAGCTCCATTCTGGTGATGCAGAACTCTTGGGTCTGTAAATAATTCAGAAATCTTCTGAGAATATTCCTGGTTCTGAGGATCTCTCTGTTTTCTTTCCACTACTGAATGGAAATCCTTAAAAAATTGAATTTTGCCTCCTAATGTTTGGACATATCCAGTTCTGGTCCTACTTAGTGAGAAAGATTTCTTGCTGAGCTGGGGGGGTTTTGCCAGTTAGTTTGCATAAAATGCCGAAGATTGGAAGAACTCAGCCCTCAATGTACTTAACTCATATATTTTACATAACTTTTAAAAAGAAAATAGTGGTTATGAAGACTGTGAGATAACACATGCCAGTTTTTCCACTATGAAATACATCCTGCTGTCAGTATTTCCATTCACTCTCATTGCCTGTAATCAAAGGCAGTGGGAATAAACTCTGCAAGTCTCGCCTTGGGTGGATGGACTCCAAGCCTCAGCATGGCAGGTCTGACATGACACATGTGGAATCCTCATTGCCTTTGAACCAAAACCTGCAAGGAGAGGTTTTCTAGAGCTGCAGACAGAGAAGCTGCCAGCAAATGGGAATGAGAGCTGGAAGTAAAGAACGAGGAAACTTCAAAACCTCTCTCCTCTGCTCTCTCAGGTGATTCCCTGGCTGCCGTGTGAGATCCTCAGAGCGGCAGGTATTAAAGCAACCTTAAATATTGTATAAAAAACTGGACAAGGCAAAAATCCCTGTCCTAAAAGGCACTGCCCTGCAAATCTTTCCTCACATCTCCAAGGCGTCTGATGCCATTAAGGGAGCTCACATTGCCTAAAACTCATCCATAGGCTCCTGCCAAGGGCCTGTTGGATATTCTACAACAGGTAACCCGTGCTTTAGGCAGGGAGGAGGACTCACTGGTGGGCTGGCACCACAGCACACTGTGTTGGAAGTTGGCTGGCTTAAAAAGACACGGACGAACCTGCCTTTGGTGGTGAAGGAATATTTTTAAGGAGTTGCCTGCAAAGCCATCACTGACTCACTGGTGTCCCAGTGTATTGCATTCAGGGAGCAAACTAAAACCCCTGACTCCAGAGTGCAGCTCTGACTACAGCTCTGCCTCCCTGGGCTAAGAGCTCACTCCCAAATAAAGCACAAGGGTTGCTTTTTACCTGCAAACTTTGCACTGGGAACCCTCATGTATGTGGCCCAAGCTAAACAGAGAGAGTTCATAAGCTTTAGGGGGGGTAGCATATTCCATATTTTCCCTGCAGTTTATTGGCAAATTAATTCTAATACATTCAAATTACATCATGAAGTGTAATGTAAAGATATTTCATGAAGGGTACCTTAATAGGGTGTGAAAACCTGATGAAGGGTAATTCAGAGGGAACTGCTTGGCCCATCTCCTATTTACTTGGAAACATTACTGCCTTAAAAATATTACTTATTTTTATGGCTCAAAATCCTTTAATTTGAAGATTTTTATGACTCCCTTACAATACACATCGATTTAAATAATGTTTTAAACTAAAACGGATCATTTACTGCCAACTGTGCTTCAGGCATATCATTGATTAGTCCAAGTGTGATAAAACAACCTTGTTTTTATTCATACTTTAAGAGAATAATAAAACCTGCATACTTGAAAATACTGAAGCCATATCTTGGCCCAGAGCTATTTAACTATGAATTATTCACATCTAGTTTATTTTTTTTCTTTTAAATTCTTGAATCCCCAGAATGGTTTTGTAAAGTGTATCAGTGAAACCGTGCTTCTAATTATTAAAGAGAGTGTGGAGGAATCAGAATGAATCATATATGTAACGGGGTCTTTTTTTATTTGTCTTCCTTTGCAAGCCACTGTGAATCTCCTTTGAAATTAGTTATTCAATATTCTCACTATATTTTAATTCATGGTCCATTGAGAGAGAATATAGAGATCTACTTTTTTCAAATAACTTTTTCAAACAAACTTATTCTCACATGCTGTAACACTAGAACTGCTTAAATATAGGGATATTTAGGGATTTCAGAGAAAAATGACTGGTAGCTTACTGCCCAGAACTGGCCTGAGTGATCAGAGGAAATTACTGAAATAAAAGGAAATTTTTTTTGCATCTTGATAAGAAATGGTTCCAGTAACAGTGATAGGGTGTCTGTCTGGATATCACACTGCTGCAAGGGGGACTTTTTCCTTAACTGTTGCAAAATGTCATAGCCAAAAATATCTTTTGTAAGTGAAAGAACCCAAACATTCATCTGACTCTTGCAATCCTTCCATCCTGTGTAACCTTACAATGCTTCCTGCTCACCATGGTCTGAACCCTAACAGTGGAAAGAGTGAGACTGAGATAAAACTTTTTTCTTCCATATGAATTCTACTGAATTTCAGTAGAACATCAGCAAATCACTTCATTTCCGTGCACCCCCAGTCCCTACACAAACACACACACAAGACTTTGTTTTTATTTGGAACATAAACTCTTCAGTCTAAAAAACACTTTTCTCTGTATAGTGCTCAGTGTAATTCTGCACTTGGTAAATACTGATTTTTTTCTTTCCTTATACAACCACAGAAAACTATATGGGTTGAAAGGAAATCATCTAGCCCAAAAAAAGTGTTCAGAGCAGGTCCAGATAGATATACAAAATACTTTCTGAGTTTTGCATATATCCAAAGCTGGTGTTTGCAAATCTCTCTAGGTCTGTGCTCTCAAATAACCACCTCATGGTGAAAACCCTTCTCCTTTTATCTTATCACAGTTTCTTCTCTTTCAGCTCAAGTCCATGGCCACAGGACTCCAGGTTCGTCCACTCCATACTCTCAATTTGGTTGCAGCAAGATCTCCCTTTGCCATCTCTGGAATGTTCTCCAGCCCCTTGACCATCCAGGTAAGATGATGTTCTCAAGGTTCTCCTGCTGTTTTACCTGAAGTTTTTCCTCTCCTTCAAATGCATTTGTAACCAGAGGCTCAAAATTGATTTCAACTGCCAGAGCTGCACCCCAAGAACGCTGCTGTGTCTGTGTGGCTGTCCCACCCACAGAATGCACCAAGCCTTCAGCAGCAAGGCAGAGGAAACAGAAAAATTTAGGGTTACTGGAAGAAGGGCAAGCAGCAGATTGCAAGGAATGGCCTGAGATGCTGGTTGCCAGCTTGAAAGAACACCTCCAGATAGCCAGAGCAGATTAAATGGTCCTGTGGAATGGAAACCCAAAACTATGGAGAGTTGAAGATACTCAAACACCAACAATTCATTGATCACAAGTGCCACCCACCGTATGCCATTCAGTCTTACAGTTAATACAATCATAAACAAAAAGATATTACAAAAAGGCATTAGCAGAGTGTGTGGAGCTTCCAATGGATCTATGCTGAGATTTTAAATACTCACAGTTCTTTCTAGGACTTACAAATTTATCTGAATGTTTGTTACTGAAGACACTTCAGTGTTTTCTGAGGCTGGAAAATGCCAAGAAACTCACAGAGCTTGCAACAATGAAAAATGAGAAGAATCCAACCTTTTAACTTGGCTTCAAGGCCACATGTGGTTGCACTCTCCAGATGCATCTGCCATACTGGGCTTAGCACAAGATTAGCTTGGAAGAATTGTGTCTTTTCTCACTTTTACTCCACAGCCAGATGGGATAGAGGACTTGTCTGAGATGGAGAAAGCTCACATTTAACTTAAACTCTTTTCACTGCATGGCCCTCTTTCTAGACTAAAGGCAATTCTTCAGTACATGGCTACAAGCAAATGTCTGTAAGTATGTGAAATGTCTGTAGGAAAGATTTAGCAGTATCAATGGACAACAAAAATGTGTCTTCAAGGTGCTAAGACTGGAAGATTTAATTTGTTTTACATTCTCTTGGGAATCCAGTGCCAGGTGTTAATCTTTAAGCAGGCATTAGCCTCCTCACTACAGAATTGTATGTTTTGAAAAGAAATCCTGGCCCCTGATTCAACTCATCAAAATCTATGTGCCTCAAATTCTATGTAGATTTAGTCCCAACACCATGATGTGAATTCTCTGCACAGTTTGAGGTAAAGTAAGCCTTGTGTTTGAATACCTTCACCAAGGGAGTTGAACAACAGAGGTATTCTCTACCTCATTGACATTTTCCTAGTTTTATTTGGCTCATGAAGCATTAAAATGCTGAAATTGGAAAGCAAAAATGATTTTAAGCTGCTGGACGTGATGAAAAACAATGCTTTCGAGTAGCAGGATGAATTTGTTGGGGAGTGATTACACATTAATAGCAGGTTTGTATACTTAATAAAGTTTGCATAGCCAATTTGCACTTTATAAAGTGCACTCCATTGTTCTGGAGTGTGGCCCTGATTTGGACTTTATGAAGCATGCAGGAGGCAGTACAGACTTTATGAAGTCCACATTGAGGATAAGTATCAAATTAAGTGGGAAAAGCACACCAAGCTCTGACATGTGGCTTGGAAACTCGTGCCTGCCTGCCTGAGTTGTCGCTGAGGTCACCCTGGGGCACACAAATCCCCAGAGATTCCCACCGTAAAGGCACCCAAAGTATCCAAATGTGGTTTCTGCCAACCACAGGCAAGGAGGCTGGGCACCTAAGGGTGTAGGCTTGTGCTTGAGTATTAGACAGGTACATTCCTCCTTGATGTCTTGACCCCTTTTGATCAGCATCATGTTTTTATCTGCAGTGAGGGCGCATTCGTTTTTTCTTTAAGTTTTAAATTGGACAAAAATTGCTGTATCAGAAAGAAAACCCCGCTCAGTGAAAGGCTACAGATGTTGGCTCCCAAAATCACACTAATTAGGCAGGTTACTTTTTCGTCCTTCTCCTCACACTTTCATGATCCCCTGTGCTAATCAAAGTTTGCAACTCTCCTTTGAAAACACTACAAATGCTTTAATGTCTTCTTGTAAATATAATCTAGATTGAGTTTGGGTTACATTGTAGATAGAAAATGAAACTTCCCTAATGAAAGTTCCCTTTTCCCTTTTTTTTTTTTTTTTTTGTTTTAATATCTCAATGCATGGGTTGCCAGTGAAATACAGAAACCAGATATTTTATTAAAAAACAGACACAAAAAATTACCAGCTCTAAACTTGCATGGATTTTTTCTCTATTTAACAAGATTATAATCTAATCCCTATCGATTAGATTATTTTAACTCACTTTTGAGGAAAACTGGCCATTCAGATTCGTATTTTGATTGATCACTCCACAAAGCCTCTTAGTTTACAAATTGGTCATTTCAGAATTACAGTTTTAGTTGTGTTGCACGCAGCAGCTTAGCAGGGTTTGGGTTGCTATGCTGTGAACTCTGGAAAGGATTTTTTCCTTTATAACCCAAAAATTATTTCAAGTATGGCATTGCAATGCTGATGAGACAATCTTTCCAGCTACCAAATCCATGAGCTAAGATGATTGATTTTATCTAGCTTAAATCAGTATGAAATTGATTAAATGACCTGGCAAATTCTGTCATTCAGCTTGAGAGAAACAAATCCAGCACGATGTTCCAACAGCTGCTTCATTGCTCGTCCATTACTTAACAACTGAAATACAGCAGTTTGTGTATGACTGGGTGAGGCACAGATATTGTTTTAGAGCATCATTATGAGTCTGGTAAATAGGTTTAGACTAAGGATATGAACACAAACTCACTGTAATGTCGTGTAGCAGGGTTTAAAGGGCTGGTGATTGGCAGCATAACTGATTGTATTGACCAAAAGAGCCGAGGACATCTGGCTTTCTAGCCCTGCAGCTGAAAGACCATATGTTATAAAAAATACAGTGTGAGAGGGGAGAAGGCAGTTGTAGGCTGATATAAACGAGGAGAGGTCAAGGCTAACACAAGTCCAATCCTGTCACCAGTGTTGCTCCAACAAGGCGTGAGTGATGTGGGGCTGTTGGGCAATGCAGAAGTGCTGTTCTCTTGTAAACCAACACAAAGTTGAGCTGGTGGCTGAATATTGGTGAAAACCTCAGGGACCCCTCCTCCTCACTTGATGATGAGAAGAAAAATAGTTTACAAATGCCCACATCTTACAAAAAGTGTCCCATGTTTGTACCTTCAGCTGTTTCACCAAGCTTCAAGTGAGTACGGCATAATTATTTAAGAACAAATAAGGGCATATTGCAATTTTCAACAGCAATCCCAGTTTTCCCTGCTTACAGCTCTGGAAACAATGCATCCATTCAAATTCATGGCAAGCCCTCCATTCACTCATAATTCACCATTTGGTGCCCTTTTTTCAAATGCTAATGTCAAAGTTGAGGTCATAAACATAAAATTGTTTCCTTTGCTGTTCACAAAAAGGCATAGCAATTTTATAAACCCTTCTTATGGTATGGGCTGAAAAAAAAGCAAAACCTCCACTGGATTAGGAAAAAAAGTTATTTTTATACATAAAATAAGAAGTGAAGGCGTTGTTTTACATAAGACCAAGTGCTACAGGCTGGTGTATCTTTCCTTTGAAAATTGTGTATGAAAATTGTGCACAAGAAATGAGGGAAGTAGAGATATTTGCTCTCTCAAAGTCACAATAATACTTTCAAGGGCTAAAGAAACAAAATTCACACCAAGTTGGGTGGAATTTTGAAATGTGCTAACTCAGCATACTGCTGAAGTTTCTACTGAAACAGCATTGAGCACTTTTTATTCTTTGAAACAAACATCTGTGATTCAGTGTGGTAGATTTCAGTCTAGTGAGACAATACAACAAGATGTTTTTTAGAGGTGAACATCAGTATGAATAAATGCTTCTTGCAAGCTCACACACTTTTAACTTTATCGAATAATGGATTTCTCTGCAGATTATTCCTACCAAAAGAATAATCTTTTATATTATTAAATGAAGTCAACAGAGCAGGTAAAGGGGCAATTTTTTAACAATATATGGTATCAACCATTTTCAGTTGGAATTTTTACACTAAACTACAGCATTTGTGTATGTCAGTGGTCTAAAGTTACTTAATACACTGACGTGAAAGCTGCCAAGGCACAAAATGCAGTGCAGCCAAGCACTTCACTACTAGCCACAAAATCATTCACTTCTATTGCTTGTTTTCACAGGTACAGTTAATCAAAGTAGCACTAAACAAGAGCAAGGACAGGGTGGGGGGGAAAGCAAATTCATTTCAGAATCCTTAGGAAACTGATGTTATTTTCCACTTCCCAAGATAATTAGCAAATATGATCCCCAAGCTTGAATCAGTTTCAGTCTTGGACTTCTAATATTTTCCTAATCAAATTAGTCCCAACCACTAGCTATGTGTGGCATTTTACAGTTCTTCCACCGGATTTCATAAAAGATTTTATGCAATATGGGCCCCAAATTAGACAACTGCTTTAATTTCAAGGAGCACAGGCTGTAAGCAGAACACATGGTCATTACTCCTTGCAATCCCAGACCCACCATCCTCAAGGAAGCATTAAAGTTCTCTAGATACTTGCAAAAGACCATTGCATAACACTTAATTTAGTGCTCAGTATTAATTTCGTCAGTGGGTTCCGATGATAAAGTGGATACAGATGTTCATTAGCAATGGGAACACAGGCAAACAATGAAGCGTTCCAAGAAGCTGCTGCAACTGAGAAGTCCAAGGCTGACCATCACGTGCTGCAGAGTCACAAACATCTCTCTTTAGACCAAAAAAAAAGAAATCTGACCATTCCACCGCCCATAGGAGTCCAAACTGAATGTTCTCCTTCTGCCCATGTGTCAAGAGTAAGGCCATTTTATACTGTATATCTTTAAGTCTCAGTGGCCTAAGACAGGTCTGAAGTGTCCAAAAGGATGTGGCACTTGGGGATAATATTATTCTAAGCATGCAGAAACATTTGCAACCTTCCAGCCAAGCAGGATTTGCTCCTACACATCTTTTCATACAAACAGGCTTCCCTACCATCCCTTTTCCCAAAAAATCTCCACTGTCTGAGAGGCAGGGATTCAGAGCCTGGCTTTGCTGGTCTTATTTCTGGCAGCAACAATAGGTAATGAGAAAGATTCCTCCTGGGGCCTTCTCCAGAGGTATTCTCTCTCCCAGCTTCCCAGCGGAGGAGGTGAACACAAAGAGGATCATCTGCAGGGAGCGACAGCTTCGTTTGTCACGTCAGACACGCCCGGCTCTATCCCTGTCCTCTGGAGGGAATCGTTCACATGGAGGAGATTAGCCCAGAGGATTAGCATGCAGCCGGATTATCCACACACGGGCTCAGCCAGCTAATAAATCTGCACCTTTGTACATGTTTTGCCTTTTAACCTCCCGATTTCCAGGCTTCTGATAGTCATCCCTTTGAGCATCACCGTGTTTCAGGGGGTGATGAACGCTGGACGAAGAGGTGGCTTTGGCTGTTCTGGCGTGTCTGAGCCATTTCTCATCAGCCACAAGATGTCAGTGTTGCTGAATGTTATTATTCTCACCTGCACAGAGGCGTCCAGAGATGCCAGGGGCAGCTGTCAACACCGGGCTCTATGCTGTAAGCCTAACAAAAAATCCACGACAAACAACACACAACCAAGGGCAATAAAAATATCCATAGCAAAGTGTGATTTGACCATGACAGTAATAAGTAAAACTTGAACTACATGGAAATTGCTGCCATCTGCTCCTTATCCTTTTGGTTTTTTACGAGCCCCAACTCATGATCCCATGAGCACGGTAGATGGTCCTTGCACAGCAACATCACCAGGAAAGGAGCAAGCAGAGATGACATCAGGACTGTTTCATCTTGAAACAATCAGTCCATCCCTCCAGAAATGAGGCTGTCCACAAACCCTGGCTCTACCCGCTCTCACTAAGCATGGCATCTGAAGTTAAAGAACATGCCAATGCCCATTTCCTTGTTTTACTCCTGGCATTTGCTTCCACACCCGTCTGGCTCTGGCAGCAAGCTCTGCCCACATGGCTCTATCATGGAGATCTTTCCATGCCCAGACTTGTTTCCTCTCTGTATCACCTCCCCAATTGTATGAGCACACATTTTTATAAGGCAAAATCAGTTTCCTGGACTATCTGGTTTTAAAACGCCCTTTTCTCACACCCTTTCCTCTTTCCAACCCTTCCCAAAAGGTCAGGGTCAGGCAGAAAGGGAACTTTTGAACCAATATTGTTTTGGGCTTAATGCATTGTGAAACTGCACCTCGGATTTCCTCTGCGGACCGACCGACCCACATGTTGATTATTTTTCGGCTTCCTTCTTGGTTGCAGGAGATTTGCTTCACCAAACACTGGCTTGACTTCCACTTCTAAGTATAGCAGAGCATGGGTACATTTAGCATGAGAATTCCTGTTGACATTGTTTGCTGCCATTCATGTCCTCTGAACTTGTTTACTTTTGGAATCACAGGAAACATGACTTTGGTGGGAGTGGAGACAGGACCGTTCACTGTGCAAAAAATTTTAGATGAACAGAGACAGATGAATTTATACTCACTTGAAATTAAAAAAATCTGCAGTGGCAACAGGGTTATTTGAGCTCACAAGTAGACAATTTAATACATTTGTTCTGTCTCTATTTTCTTTTCACAATTGGAATCATAGAACAGTTTGGGTTGGAAGGGACCTTAAAGATCATCTAATCCCACCCTTGCTGCCACAGACAGGGACACAAATCTATGTCCCAGTAGCAATACTCAAATATATCTCCATGAATGTATCTCCCAATATGCAAATATATCTCACAAATCCAAATATTTGAATTATGGGGGGCATATTTAGGAGCAAAAGAAGATTTTTACCTAATTCTTATAACTTTTTCCTGGCTATGCTCTCTTTTCCTTCCCAAAACAGGGCCTCTTCCTTGCAAAATAGTTTACATAGGTAAAGCCACAAAAATAAACCTCTGAGAAACACTTTCCCACTTCCAAATCTTCCCTTGCGCCGAGCACCTCAGCTAGGAAAATCCATTCCCAGTCTAATAAAAATCATTCTTCATAATGACAAGTCCCGACAGCTCCTCCCTGTTCCATTAAACATTCAGGTTGCAGAGACCATAAATCGCTGTATTTGCGTCCGTCCCATCTCTGCATTGTGCCGAGGCTGGAGCGTTCCTGCCTCCCCACACAACACACAAACACGCCGGCACAAACACGCCGATATTCACGGCTTCAGGGCTGGCGTGCCCGGCTGCTGGGCAGGGGCACGGCTGGAGCACAGTGACCATTTGTCTGCGCCTTCCAGCTGCCTGAAAATCTGCTGCGTTCGTGCCCAGAGTGGCAGGGCTGGCAGGAGGGCAGTGCTGAAATTCTCAGAAAAGCCTGATGGTTTCTGCTGAACTCGCTTGCCGCGTTTAAAAGCTGCATTTTCTGGGGTCATCTGAGGATGAGGGTGACTGGGATTTTTTTTTTTATTTTTTTTTTTCTTTCCCTGGGGTCTCACTTGGTTAAGAGTGTTTCCATGCAAATCCTAGCATTTCCAAGATATTTTATAAATATCCTAGCATTTTCCAAGCTATTACCAAAATTCCATAGGCTTGCAGAGACTGTGCACTACACACCCCTTGGGGAGATGGATGTTAGTTTTCAAGAGAATTCCTGGAAAAGTTAAAGAGGTGACTGAAGCAGGCTTATTTGATCCAGCTCAAATGTAGGTAGCAGGCCAGCTTAGCTAAACAAGGTATCATGCTTCAAATAACTAGAGCAGTCTAAGAGGTAAATGTTGGGACAACATGGGAAAGGATTTCATCAGCCCAAAACTAATAAAAACAGGGATGGAAACACAAGACTTAGGAACTAGAGAGTGGAGAAATATCCAATTTCAGGCACTCTGGTGTAAAGGTGAAACTGCCTTGTTAATGTGCACTTTGGCATCAGCCAGTTCTGGCATCAGAGCCTGCCCTTGGGGGATGCCTTTTTCACCTGCTTTTGTTTTTCTCCACCCCTAACAAACTAGTGATTGTGCTGGTGCAAGGGAGGGTGAGGCAAAACCTGGATTTTCTTCCTTTTTGAGAGTGGACTTACAGAAAGAAAAATACAGTTCTTCTTTTACATTACAAAAGGGCAAACTTCATCCATGTGGTTTAATTCAGTTTCACATGCAATAACCTTTCAAATGGTGCTTGAAAGTCAAGTCAAATTTCAATATAAATGATATAGTCAGGCTAACATTAACATATGAGACACTGCCCTTTATGTTTTTCTATCATCCCTCTGAATGTGTTGAACAGTAATTTTAATAGAATCATAAAAATCTTCAATTTCCTCTGTAGATTTAAGCAATGCCAAGAGCAGTAAAAGAGTTATGCTTTTGTCTCGTTTGTAAGGTTTGTGATTGTTTTAACATCTCCATTCTTGCAGGCCTTGTGTACATAGAGCCTAAGCCTATTACCTCTTTGCTTAGAAATACCATCCCAGGAAGAACCATTCAAATTCTTTTGTCCTTTTTTTGCTTCTTCCAACAGGGAGGTTAGAACTGGAAGATACAAGTGGAGAAAAAAAAAAGATTTAAAAAAAGGAGGTATGGAACTATGCAGACACCAATGTGTTCCATAATTTGGCTTCAGTGAATATTCAGAACTGCAAATTAAACAAAATTAAACAAGGCCACTGGAAAGTTATTTAAATATGCATCAGATGCAGAAACTGAAGCCTGCAAAGTAATTTCTTAGGAAACATTCCAGTGACAGAAAACAGTGGGCAGAGCAAAGATCCAATCTCAGCTTTAGCTGCAGCCTTTCACAGTCCCTGTTGCTGCAGGAGAGGAATCTTGTCCCCACAAGCCCTGCTGGCACAAAGAGGGGGCACGAAGGCTGAAGGGCCACCCCAGCTTTGGTGGCCACAGCAGCCCATCCCCAGTGCAGCCACCATGCAAGGGGGTGACAGTCACACCAGACGTAGCTTCCTTAGCATTTTAAAACTCACAGATTTTTTTTAATTTTTTTTTTTTTCAAACAAAAACATTGGTAGGGTTTTGGAGGATTTTTTGCCTTGACATCTCTGGTGAAAAACTTTCATCAAAAGCTCCTCTGGTGTTTCCTAAAGAAAAAATATTGGTTTGGCCATGTGAAAAGGCAAAAGGAAATATTGCATCTCACCCCAATATTTCCAGGGCATCATTTCAGGGGTAGAAGAGGCAATTTGCTGCTTTTATGAATATTTGCCTAAATCTGGCCAAAACAGCCATGCCAACTAACAGAAAGATACTTACAGTGAACTTATTAAGGTGCAAAGGTACAACTTCCAAAAAGCTGTGGAGCTCCACTTCCAGTCTGTGGGCACAGAACTGGAGTTACTCAGCCTTCAATAGCAGATATTGCAAGCTGCCCTCCGAAATGGGTTATGGGCACAGGTTTCACAGCACCACAGGACAAGTCTGCCCTGGATGAGAGGGAAAACTCTCTATTCTTATTTTTTCAGACACCTTACTACAGACACCAGCTCTCTGATTTCGGTTTATCTTTGCTCTGAACACATGAAGAGCTGTGAAATATTGAAGGGTCTGAAATAGAACATCACAATCATCTTATCTTTGTCCCTTTTTTGGCACAGAGGTGTCTGGCTCCACTTAGCACCTGTATGATTTGTGTATTAATGCCTCTTTACAAGGCCTTTATGAACAGAAATGCAGTAGTTTGGGAAAATTGATAAGATCCCGTAACAATGAGAAGGACTGAAGGAAGTCCCGGATGAAACTAATAATCCCATATTAGTTGCTAAACAAAGCCAGAGGCAATACTTAATAATGGGACTAAAATACCTGTGATCACATCAGCTAAGACTTCAGCATGATGCAAAAGAATTAGTGTAAATCTGTGATTTAAAAAATAATCGTTAATTATTTTATTTCTTAATCTTAAACACTCAATTCTTACAAACAACCCTTAACCAATTCACAGAATGGGGGATTTTTTCTTGTAGTCATGCATTAGCTATGCAATGTACCCTTTCTAAATTCACAAATTCAGGCTGAAACAGCCTGAATATTTGGAGATGATTTATTGTGTGCCTAATGATTGAGTTATTTTCTATTGACAGACTATTATTTAAATTTCTTAAGATTTGCCTTTAATGTTTTGCATGGTAAGCAATAATTTTGTAGGATTGCATATCTCTAGGTTAGGATTAGCTACAGGAAACCTTATCCTATATTTATTTTTAGTAGAGAATGTCTTGAGATTTTACACTTTTAGCATCAGTCATGCCATGGGACTAACCCACAAGAACAATCTGGATGTTCCATTTTATAGCAGACATGTGTAATATCAGTAGGACATAAAGCTTTGGGTCCAGAAAATGCTTAATTGTGTTTCTGAATTGGGCCCTGGATATAACATCAGTTATGGTTATTTGCAATTTCATTTCAATATCCAGCTTTTCAGGCTGTGTGTTTTTGTAGTTGCAACTTTCCACCTCCCCCGCACCGATTTAAGTGATGTTATTCTTGGCTAATAGTAATTGTGAGAAAATTGAATTCCATCTGTTTCCACCAAAAGCAGAAAATAGAATGTGAGAATCAATAGAAGACTGCACTTGTTACACACATTTGTCACAATCAGTGACTTTGCTAAGGCAACATGTCCTCGAGTATGATTTGCAAAATAAATAGCAAGTCACAGCATCTGATCACCAGCTGGCTTATTTAAAAGTCAGAGCCTCTTCTGACAGCTACAGATCATGAACTTTTAGGCATTGCACGGCCCCTCCAGGCTCGTTCAAGGGAAAAGACGTCTTGCAGCACACAAA
Source organism: Ammospiza caudacuta (assembly GCF_027887145.1). Taxonomy (NCBI): domain Eukaryota; kingdom Metazoa; phylum Chordata; class Aves; order Passeriformes; family Passerellidae; genus Ammospiza; species Ammospiza caudacuta. The sequence goes on from NC_080596.1 coordinate 77,466,565, forward strand.
TGGAGGGAGGAGAATTTTAATGCGGGTCTGGATGTGCGCTCCTCATCACAGTTTTGGGTTTACATCTGGTGGTTTCCCCGTGCTAGATGATTCTCCTATCTGTGCTGATTGCTCCACATCCCCTGTAATTTCACATGCACTTGCTGTGCGTCACCAGAGATTTCTCTGTGACTAATGCCAGCATCATTTCAGGTTTTCTCCTCGGCTGATGTCAGAATTGAAATCTCTGTGGCTGCCTTTGGCTGAGCTGTCCGACCCCAGTCATTCACTGATTCATGGCCTTGACCAAAGCACAAAAAAGCAAACACTGAACACTTCAATAAGTCCTAGCAAGCCTGTGTTTCATGCACAGGCACAGCACCACTCATTTTTTTCAAACACATATTTGAGCCACCTCATAGGACATACCAGTGTCTTATCTGCCTGTTTTTATCTCACCCATTGGCTGGGTGGATCATTTCAGGAGTCCTTCAGCAAGAATTGCTAGATTCCTTCCCAGAGTACAGCGTGTACTTTACCACAGTTTGCAACACCTTTGCCTAATTCTGCTGCAGTCCCCGTGTAGCACAGCTCGTTTTTGCAGATGGTGCTGCTGTGGCACAGCCAGTCCCAGCTCTTGATTTCTGGCTGTGTCAACAAAGCCCAGCTCAGCCATGGCAGCAGAGCATCTCCCATGTGCCCTGGAACCACCAAGTGTGCAGGGTGCCCATCCCCAAATAAAGCTCAGTTCTGGGGGGCACAGGGCTGCCAGACTGGTTGCTCTGGGGCTGGGGATCTCCTCAGCACTGTGCAGAGCTCAGGTCAGTGGCACAGATTGAAGCTGGACTCACCTCCAGCCACGCCACCAGGAGGAAACCAAGGCCACCCCAGCTGCACTGGCCAAGGGTCCCTCCCAAGAATAACAGGAACAGGCACAAATTTAAAAGGTGAATTGGGGACTCCTCAGCCCTTAGGAGACTCACACTCACATAACTAGTATGGTTTTCATAAAATGGATGCTCAACCTAAAAAGCTCAAGGGCCTTGATCTTCAAAGTTAATGCCTGTTGTTTGCCAAAATGTGTAGGAAAAGGTGTGTGTGACTGCTGCCCTGCAACAGTAAAAACAGGAGTGATTAACAAAGAACATTGTTGGATGAATAATGCCGTTATGTTCATTAACAGCATGCCTTCATCTGCAACTCTCTTTGCCATACCTGGGCTTGAATTTCAGCGGAGCATACATGCACTGAAACCTGGAAAGTCCAAAGTGGTTAATTACAATGTTCAGCAGCCTAAAAGGACTCCCATAGGCAGAGATTTAAGGCAGCACAACAGCCTGCAATTTAGAGGGAAGCAAGTAAAAAGGGACAGAGCAGAAGGTGTAACAGAAAGAACCACTTGGGTCAAATAGAGTAAATTTAGGTGTTCAGTTTTTCCTAGAGGCTTCACTATATGTTAGGCAGTTATACCAAAAAAATTCTTAAATGAGTCAGAGAAATATTTTCTACAGTGCCTAACAAATATTTTCAGTTCAATATTAACAGTGCCAAAGAAATATTTTCTACAGTGCCTAACAGCTATGAAAATGTTGGAGGGAACAAGGAGTCAACAACTTTAAAAGAGGGCAGACACTTAAATTTGTATCTGTAATTATCCCAACTGAAATAAAACATATGGAGATGGGTCTGTAGCAGGGTGCAGGACAAACCCAGTTGCTAAAGGCCAGGCTCCATATGATAAGGATTTTCCATATCAACTGACAGAAAGGTGAATAATTTGATAATTTCATAACAATAAGCCAGAGTTCCATGGTACAGTGAGTGCCAGATGCAAACAAGAGTTTCCAAGCCTTACTTTTTAAAATTTCAGGGGTTTACAAATGTTAGTAGCACACACATTAATATAATTTTCATGGAGGGTACAGAGAGACATGCAGCTATTATTTCTTTCCCAATCCTTGCAGAGTCTTTGCTTTTTCCAGCAGGAAATGGCCAGCTTAGGAAAGGGGACAGCATGTGGCTCCAGTCAAAGTGAACATAATGGGAAATGGAAAACCCTGAATGGGGCAAAAGTTCATGAGTTTGGTGCCAGTAATCAGCTACTTCTAAGCTTGTTTGGGTTTTGTTGGGGGATTTTTAGGCTTTTTTAAGGGAAAAAAAAAAAGTGAAATAAATCATATCTGGGAGGGAAATGAGGCTCTCTGAGGATGAAAGCATGAGTAAACTGAAGTGCCAAGATCTGAAGGCAGAAGCTGTGGCAGATCCATATCCTGCATTAATCAAGCAGATACAGAGAGATGTACTGTTCTGACCAGCTGGTTGTCTGCTTCCTGCCCTCAGAGGCAAGATGTCCTGACCACATGTGCCCTAGCACAGGCTGAACCCCAATCCAATCCCAAAATAATGACAACCAACATCTATCTTGAGAACAACAACTGAATCCAGGACACTCTTAGTAAAAAAATGAAGCCCATCCTTTGTTAAAAGTAAGGGGGTTTTGAAGCATCCTGATTTTAAAGATTTGGTGTCTGTTCTTCCTACACGAATTTCTGAGTTTTGAATCTTTCTGGTGTACCCAAGCCTGATTTCCAGGTCACTTCTCAGGATTCTTCTTTTCTGATTCTTCTTTTATTACCATCTGCTTCCAGCTGCCTGGTTTCCCAGTCCAGATTGTAGAGATATTTATTGTTTCTGACTGCAGGCAGGTAAATCCCCAACATCCACTGAAGCAAAGTTCTGATTATGAATTGTGTCTGATTGTGTTATTAGGGTTCTGGGATTGCCCCTCCAGGAGAAAAAAAGGGCAAATATTGACCCAGGAAGCATCCAGAGGAGCCACGCTATAAAGAGATGGTAGATAGATAGATAGATAGATAGATAGATAGATAGATAGATAGATAGATAGATAGATGATAAGATATTATATACATAAAATTCAATTATGTATATATATATAGAGATAGAGATACCAAGAACACTCTGAAAATGCACATGTGCTTGTGCATGGGGAATTCCAAAACTAGTTTGACTGTGGCCCCGTAAAGATGAGAATTGGCTTGGCACTCATGATGGTCACGCTCCTGTTTCTCAAAATGAGTAGTGACTAAACTCTGAGTACAGAATTTCTTCCTAAGGTCTGACCTAAATCTGCCCTTTTGCAGGTTAAAGCCATTGTCCCTTGTCCTGTTGCTGCCTGTATAAATACTCTCTCCTCCTTTTTATGAGCCACCTTAAGGTACTGGAGTGTTTGGAAGGATTCCCGCACCAGCTTGCGCTGCTGCCCGCCACACCAAGGCACAGGTGATGTGAATCCCCTCACACAGAAGCCCTGCTTGCTCTGGGAAATCACCTCCCCAGGGCCCTCTGCTGCTCTCCCTTCTTCAGCAAATGAGAGGGAACAATCCGCCCAGCTGACACTGACGCTGAGTGCCAGAGGTAAATCAGCAAGGGCTCAGCCATGCTGAGCACACCCTCTGAAGGTTCACGCTGCGGTGTGTGCGTGGGGTGTCCTGAGCAAAGCAGCTCCGGGTGATTCGTGAAGAACAAAGCTGGTTCCAGCTCATTCTTGCAAGAGCATCTCAGCACAGAACTTAGCCGCAAAACATTTCCCGTCCTGTGATATTTGTCAGCCGAGCAATCTGCAAAAATCCCTGAGTTTCAAGGGGAAAATGTGACAGATTGTTTGTTGAATGCAAGCTACTAAAAGTGGTAAATGAATCTTTTTTACTACCTCTCCTGATACATGCAGCTGAACGTACAAATCACTGAGTTCACTGAAGTCTGGAAAAACTCGCAGTTCCGGAGTTAATCATTAATATTGTGGGGTTACAAGGAGGTATTTTTGAGATTGCCACAGCATGTGGGAAATTCCCATGTGAATTCCCTGCAGGTTTTCAAGAAATAGCCTTTTCTATTTGGCTCAGATGCTTTTGTAATTGTTTACATAAATTGAATATGAAGTATCAAGGTCAGGTATTTTCCAGAAAGCCAAAGCAAACAATTTACCATTCTGTTGTAGAAGAAAACACCAGAACAATTCCAGCATAGTCCAGCTTCCTTTTTCTTTCTCTTGCTTTATGTGGTATTACTCTATCTTGCAGAAAACACTGGAACTCTGATTACTTAAAGCATGTCAATCTACTGGGTACAGAATTTCCTCACTGAGAGAAGTAGCAACAAGTTTAACCTCACATACTCAAAGCAAGTCTATATCTGGAAAACAAAATTTCCTACATTTTGTTTTCCAGATATCCACCATGAGCTGCGGTGTCAGCTCAGTTCCCAGCATAAGCTCTGAGAACCTAAAAAATTATATTCATACAATTATAATGGCTTCGTTTTTATGGGCTCTCTATCTCCCAGTTCATATTATCAGTGGAAAGAATAGCCAAGAACAATGTTTTCTTTTTCTTCTCAAATTGATAAAGTCTGTACCCAATCAGCATTCTTGCTGACATCTTTTTCCAAAAAACCCACTCAGAAAATGACCTTTGTGCTACCCAACCCCAATGGCTTTGGATGCTTTTTGGGATGCCTGGAAAAGTCACCCAGTCCTTCGGCTGCTTTGGAAAGAGAAATCCTTTTCCCTACTAACCCTACTCAGCTGGGATAGAAACCTCTGTGACACCCTGGCCGTGACCCCTAGTCAGTGTTTTGTCACCAGCCATGAGGGTTTCAGGATTAAAGTAGCCTAATACCAGCCAAAATTGTCAGTACTTCTCCCAGGAGGGGCCAATCCTCTTGACCAACCCCATAATACATAGACCACAAATCCTGAAGGAGTAAACAGAAGAAGTTTGCATCATATCTGCTTCTCCTGACCCCTCTCATGCCCAGAGGCTCACACTGGGAAGTCGCTTCTGCAGATAGAACCATAAAATCCTTTATGTTAGAAAAGATCTTAAAGATCACCAACTCCAAGTGTTAACACAGCCCTGCCAAGCCCACTAAAATATAAGCCAACATATTAACAGCAAAAGGTAATTAAAAAAAAAAACATAAAATGAAACTTCTGAGTAACACCATCAGTTTAGAGATTATGTATCTTATGAAAGTCTAACACTTAATTATAGAAAATTACATAAGAAGTAATAATTGAACAGTGGCCCCTCTGACAGATTCACAGAACAGAATTGTGTTATGTAGAGGTGTTATGTTAGAAAAGATGTTATGAATCCAGGGAAATTATATATGGGTCAACTTATTGAAAAACAAAACTAAACACAGAAAAACCCCAAAAACACAGCAACAACAGGAAGTCCAAATTTCACTTTAAATACATATTCAAGCATCTGCATCTACAATTCCTTCTTCAGCAGGCTGAGCATCCAGAATTTGTACTACTTGAGAAATTTCAGCTGTTATAAACAGCTGGAAACAAATATAGGTCAGTAAAAAGTATTTTTAAGAGTTAGACAACTTCGACAATGGTACCACTATGTATTTTCACCATCTTTCTTCTTAAAATCCAGAACTCCTTAGGGTATCAGGGTTCAACAAAGACATGGAAGCTCCCTTAGAGGGTACTGCCAACCCAAACTCCAGGTCAGATCCAAGACTGGGCATTTGCCCAGGGGTGCTTTAAGTAAAATCATGGAAATCCTCACCGCAATGAGACTTGGAAAATAAATATCAGGATGAGAAAATAAAGCCACTGAAATGTAGGTTTGGGCCAGTGCTCTCAGGAAGGACCCAGGCCAATTAGTCTGAGTCCAGGCAAGAATGAGGGAAGGTTTAAACACCATAAATTATGAAGGATGATTAAAATGATGGGATTTGTTTAGTCTAGAAAGGAGACAATTAAGAGGAATCAGGATAGCAGTCTCCAAACAGAGGGACTTGTAGCTGTGTAAGAAAGGAAATTACCATCTCCTGTGATCCCTGGGAGCCTGAAAAGAAGCAATGGTGTCACACTGGCCCCCGGGCAGTAGGAAAGAAATTTGTAACATTAACCAGTGATAAGCCTTAAAAACATTTCCTAGGAAGGCCGTGGGACCTCTGTCACTGCAGGTTTTTGAAAACACGTGAAGCAAACATATGCCAGGAGTAGTTAGTGTGAAGCCAACCCCACCTGGGTGAGGCAATGGACTGCGGGACCTCCCAAGAGCTTGCCCAGCCCTATTTTCAATTATTCCGTTCTTCCTTTCTTAAGTTGTGTGGAGAGATGTGCAATTGCTTGTCACAACCTGTTTATAAAAAGCAATTCTCTTGCGAAATTCCAATAGGACACCCCAAGACAGCACATTAGAAGCAAACACTAAATCTTATTTCTCTTCACTGCTGCCTTGACACCACAGACTTCTTGTCCTGTCCTGTTTTTCATCTGGCTGTCACAGGTTGGCTCCAAGATTTTTAAGAGCCCATTCAGAAGCACTGTTAAACTATGAGTCTCAATCTCAATGAATAATTAACAACAAAGTCCCAGATGTTTTTAGAAATAGAAAATGTAGTTAACTAATGATGTAATTGAGGGGATGGGAGGAAAGGGAAAGGGAAAGGGAAAGGGAAAGGGAAAGGGAAAGGGAAAGGGAAAGGGAAAGGGAAAGGGAAAGGGAAAGGGAAAGGGAAAGGGAAAGGGAAAGGGAAAGGAAAGGAAAGGAAAGGAAAGGAAAGGAAAGGAAAGGAAAGGAAAGGAAAGGAAAGGAAAGGAAAGGAAAGGAAAGGAAAGGAAAGGAAAGGAAAGGAAAGGAAAGGAAAGGAAAGGAAAGGCGAAAGGCACCGCAGACTAGGAAATATCCTCCAATCATGTACAGCACTCTGAGATAAGCAGATACTAAAATTAATTCAGTAATTTGGTTTGGATGCACCAAAAACATCTCTGGAAAGAAGATGTGCATTCTGCTCTTCTGTACTCCCTGCCCAGCATTCTCATCAATTCAGGCCCAAAGCTACTGAGGTGTGTAACTTTTTATCTCTGTTCCATTGGGAGCCAGGCATCTGAGCATCACTGCTGAGCCTGGATTTGTACAAGCCCAGGGTCATCCTGAAGAGCCTTCCCAAGGCTGGCCATGGACCTCAGGACTCAAAGCAATGTCTGACCACAGCTGTGGTCATGGAGATGTTCTCTGAGCAGGCTACACCTAAGTGCAAACAAATACACTCACACAAACAAACATAGTTTGACATTTTATGCAGGCCTGGAGTGTTTGGTTAAAGGTCAGAAAACCACAACAAATAACATTTCAGAGTGTTTTCATTACTTCCTTCCACCTAAAAATGTTCCTCTGTTTTTGAGGCTGCAATCTTCCTTCTCAGAAACATTCAGACACTAAAATCTTTCTCATTCTAGGTCACATTTCTTTTTCTATTTTTTAAATCACTTCCCTAATTTTTCAGGAATTCATCTGGAAATTCAAATTACTTTTTGGTTTTTTAGCTATTAAGTGATTGTACAATGCCTACATTGAGCAACCATGCTGTTTTTTGGGCTGCCTGTCTGAATTATGTCCCTTTTCCTTTCTTATTTTAAGAGTTTTGCTGCCTTAAATCCCCATTTAGATTTCTTGTGACTGTTTTGACATATGCTGTGTCCTGCAGACACTGCTGTCATTTGCAGGCTTTGTAAGATCAAAGAATAATTCCTAGTCTTTGAAGTTCACCACTTTAAAAATCTACTTCCCAAATTAGAAAGAGTTGGAAGACTTTTTCTTCAACATCCTGGCTTCCTGTGATACCTTTATAAGCTTCTCTTCCTGACCACACGAGCCCAGTGCCAACCTTAATATCACCATTGATTAAATGCATTTTAAATGTGGTGCCTGTCCCTCTGCTCAGTCTGGGCTGGCACTCCACAATGCAAAAACAAGAGAGGGAGAGAAGAGTACCTCCAGGTTGTAGGTGGAGAGCAGGAAATTCAGTTTGCCACATTGATTGCCCACTTAGTGTCAACTGCAGAAGGAATTCTCCAGTGAAGCTTGGTTGCAGACATCCTGCAGGATCACAGAATCATGGAATGGTTGGAGTTGGAAAGGACCTCAAACACCACCACCTCATTTCACCCCTTGCCATGGGCAGGGGCACTGCCACTGGACCAGTTTGCTCCAAGCCCCATCCAGCCTGGCCTTGACCTTCTGGGATGGGGAGCCCACAACCTCTCTGGGCAATCGAGCATCAGTGATAATTGATCTTATGGTGTATTTTTTACCTTGATCCATCCCATAACAGTGGGACTCCTTCTCAGCCAGAGTGGTGACAGAGTCATGTTTAGCCATGCATAACTCTATGCAGCCTGTGAAGTGATGTGTGTGTTTTGCTGTTTTTAGTGAACTGCTATTTAAGCTTTTTTTTTTCCCTAGATCACAATATCAGAATAATGATGGGAATATTTTAAACTAATGAAAGGATGTGTTCTTATCATTACTCATTAACTCTGGACTGAAAAGTGCTACCATCCAATAATCCTAATCCTAATTACAAGTAATAATGTCTTTCTCCTTGGAATGGACAGTTTCAATTCACTGCAAATTCAAAGCAATTTAACAATAAGACTGACAACGGGAACAAGAGAAGAGCCACATCTATTTAGACAGCACAAAGCAATGCTTGCTGTACAACAGTGGCTTGTGACTGACTGAACAACTGGGAAAACTCAGCAGGGCTGCTTTTTGAAGAGAAAGATGGATAAATGTGAATTCATTTGGTCACGACAAGGTGATAGCAAGCACAGCAGCGACACAATTATCTGCCTTCAAAAGACAATGAGGAAGGCACATTTCTTTATTCATATGATGCCATTAAAAATAAATAAACTAACCAAGTGACAAAGGCACGTGGGCTGCAGTATTATTCCACCACAGAACACTGGGTTTCTCAGAGACCTTCTGCAAGGGCAGGAGTCCCCCAGGCTCTGCTGCAGAGGAAAAGCTCTTCCATGCAATAATTAGACAACAAACCCAACTGTGGAAAGCTTTGGGAGTCAGAGTCCCCCATCCTCATCCTTCACAGTAAATAAAGGGTAAGTGATTGCCTTTGCATGAAAACAACCTTCCCCTCTACACTGGAGAGTGGCAATGGGAATTACAGACGCCTCCAAATTTGCTCAGATCTCATGCACAGTGCTGTGTCAAGGCAAGCCTGGAGGATTATGAAAGAGTAATTGCTCTGCAATAGTTTCTCTTTGGGCTGCTTTGCTCTTTGGATTGCTGTATGGATTGATCTCCTCTCAGTTCCCTGAGCAAATTGCCTCTCCCAGCTGTTCCATGTGATGTTTTTGGGATATCCTGAAACAAAATGGCTCAAGGCTGAGGTCTGCTGGGACCCTGGAGATGTCCAACCCAGGGTGTGTGTAAGTCATTGTGTGCATATTGCAAAATAAATGTCAAAAGTTTTCTGTATTCACAGGCAAATGCAGAGCAGCCTTAAAAATAAAAATAAAAATAAATGCAAAGAAATGCTTTACACTTTATCAGGATGAGAGGAAAAGACTTCACATCCCTGCTGATACATGCAGGATCCCCCCTTTCCCCCATTCTCACATTAAGGCTGCACCCACCCACCTCCCCTTCAATCTCACTTTGAACCAAGCAGGACCAGCTGATGTTTCCTCTGAGACCACAAATATGAGAGCAAGCACAGCAAGCAGAATCCCACACCGTCATGGAACCAGATTTCGCAATCCTTTTTGCTCCACTTCCTCCCTTGAAATTAAAGCCTCATGTGTCACTGTCACCCTGCTCCAGCCAGGATCCTTCTCCTCCTCCCTCCAGCCCAGTTTCTCCTGGTCCAAGCTGACATCAAGGACACAGCTCCCTACAGCAGCAGCCTGAACACTGGAAGGGGATGTCGAGGGGATTTTCCATAGTCCTGGTGCTAGAAAGCAGAGTTAATTCAATCCATAAGGCAAGAGGCTCTTTCCACATCCTTTCCTGGAATATGGCAAAGTTATTGATTACCTCTCTTTCCTGTAAGGCCTATTTCCTGTGATGCATTTGAAAGCAAATTTAGAAAATACAATTGGCTTTAAAAAATATGAAATACTCTTGTGTTGGGGATGGAAGCTGAGAGGGTTCTGAGGAATTTCAGACCAAGCATTATCAGTCTTCAAAAAAAATTAATTTACACTGTGAACAGTAGTCAGGATTAATTAGCCTTATTTTCTCAAGCTTTTCACTTAGATTAATAGACTGCCAAAAAGAAAGAACATAAATGTGCTCATACCACCACATTCATGGCATTTGATCATCCTTGAGATTTAGTCTCCCTAGAGCCCAGTCTGCTGCCTAAAAGGGCAGCATAGAATCCACCTCTGGGAAGGGGCAGCCAAGATCCCTGGGCAGTGCAGTGAAGCTTCCATCACCTCTCCAGATGTTTGACCAGAGATCCTGCTTTTGGAAGGCTAATCTAAGATGAGATGAAAGTAAAGGGATGGTTTTACAAAGAATTTAGTCTGAGCTCCTACCCCAGTACTCTTCCTACTCATCTCTCCTGTTTGACACGAAACATCTTGTACCCAGTCCTGCTGTGCCTGCAGCCCTTCCTGTCTGATTTACTGGGGTGAGAAGGACCACAGGTTCTGCTGGAACATAAGCTGGAAACCCTGGTTGGGGAAAAAACTGCTGCCCAGGACAACTCTCAGAAATTTAAAAAAACCCAAGGAACAGACTTGTTCCATGAGGAAGAAAATGTTGCAATGTACAAACCGAAAACACGCAAAACTCAGGCTGGTCAGTCACAGCACTTCATCTCTATGTTTCTGAGAAGTTCACTGAAATACCAATCTTTTATTGCTTTTTGTTTCCAGAAGGGATGTGGCAATTTCAGAATATCAATTTTGAAATGTCACTGTCTTTCAAACAGTGAGGCTTAGCCTTTTCTGCCAGTGCTTCTCATTTCAAACAATTGGCAGGTCCTGAGGAAAAAATATTTAGGTAAAAAAAAAAAAAAAGTGTTTCTTACAAGTTCTGAAAACCTTGCAGAGCACACTGCAGCATAAATGTGAGCTGCATCAATCAAGTGCAAATATTGCCTTGGTTCTTTCCCACAGCTTCCCAAATGACACACACCCAATGGCTGCTTGTCCCTTCACCCAGCCCTGGAAGTGAGCAGATGACCTGGGATCCCTGCATCCCTGCTGAGTCCAAATAAACCACTCACTAAAATAACCAGGAGGGTCATTCTTCAACTTACTTTTCACTACGCATTGAGCATATAGAAAGCTGGTGCTGAAGATGGTGGCTTGAGAGGACAGTGAATCTTTAATCAGGGATTATATTGTTTTTTGGAAGACATGCACTGGCAGATATTAATCTGTGGTATTTTAACTGTTTTGTCTTTGGATGATATTATTTTCTTTTTAAAAAATGAGTTAGAACATTAGCATGGATGCTTGCTCATGGGAACTGATTCCAGAACAATACAAAGGTCTCAGATGCTCATCTTCAGCAAGGCCATTTATACAGCAAAACCATAGAATGGAATCACAGACTACCCTGACTTGGAAGGGACCCCCAAGGACATCCAGTGCAGCTCTGGCCCTGCCCAGCCCCATCCCCAGAGTCACCCCCTGTGCCCAGAGCATTGTCCAAACACCCCCTGAGCTCTGCCAGGCTGGTGCTGTGCCCACGGCCCTGGGGAGCCTGGGCAGGGCCCAGCCACCCTCTGGGGCAGAACCTTTTCCTGATATCGCACACAAACCTCCCCTGGCACGGCTTCAGGCCGTTCCCTCAGTGCTGGCACTGTCACCACAGAGCAGGGATCAGCGTCTGTCCCTCCCGTTCCCCTCAGGAGGAATTTGTGACTGCACTGAGGTCTCCTCTCTGTCCCTCCAGGCTGAACAGCCCCAGTGCCCTCAGCCTCTCCTCACACGGCTTCCCCTCAGGGCCCTGCACCCTCCCCGAGCCCTCCTTTGGATGTTCTCTAATAGTTTAATGTCTTTCTTATGTTGCGGGCTCAGGACGCCCCCCAGAACCCAAGTCCATCCCAGAGCAGAGCAGGGCACAAAATCTCCTCCCTCCACCATCTCATGGTGCTGTGCTTGACACACCCCATTGAAAGCCCTGTCCTGGTTCCAGGCTCCATCAGACAGGAGCTGACATCCTGAAATCATTCCTAAAAACGCTAAAGGTGCAACTTGAGTCTGGTAGCAAAAAGTTCACAAATGTGTGCGCCCTTAGATCATCTCCCGGGAGAGGATGCTCAGTTCTGTGTGTGCAGAGCTGACAGGGGCTGGGCTCTCGACTCCCCCACCTTGTGCAAGTGCGTGTTTATCTTCAGGCATAAAGTTTTTTAAAAGCCTTCATTGGCCGGCACAGGGTGGTAGATGGCAGGATTAATGGCTGTTCTTCAAAGCTATAAACTGCACGGTGTGTTTGCTCAGACTTTGAGCCATGAGTTACTGCTGTAATTAAATCCAGAAGGAGAGACCATAATAACATTCTGACTTGATTTCCAGTGGCAGAGCACTGATTAAGAGAGCTACATAATAAATGAGAGGCATTTCAGAATCACACTGTTGATGTTATCTGTAATTTTTTTATAATTAGAAAAGCCTAAAGAAAATTGTATATTATAATTACATGCATTATTAATCCTACTCTAATATGAATTCTTCTATGATTACAGGTTGCAGCATGATTTTTGCAATTTTTTGTACGAGGTCCAGTGTTTACCAAGTGTGTCCAGGTTTACAAAAGCCCTTCTAAGCAACAGATAAATTGGGCTATATTATTTCAGACTCATGCAAAAGCAGAGAAAATTCAAGTTTATGACTCAAAAATCCAACAGGAAACAAACAGTTTAGAGTCAATCATTTTGCTGTTTAAACTCCATGGCATGATGAAAAGAACATTAATATAACAAGCTTCTATGCAGTCCTTCACACAGAGGTCTTGAATAATTGAATGTGAAAGGAGGTACACAGGATATTTAATGATTAAAAGCCCACAATTTATGATTCATTCAGCTCTTTTAGAGAAGACTGACCCGACCGCAGGGTTTTGTTATTGAAAAAAACTGTATTCTACCATTTTCCATGGCTGTTTAGTGCATAATCTTTTCAACATTCTTCATTTAAATCAGAATGGAGTTAGCAGAAGATAAACAGAGAAACTGTGGATACCTCACCCCTGAAGTGCTCAAGGCCAGGCTGGAAGGGGCTCTGTGTGAAAGTTTCTCTAGTGAAACTTGTCCCAGCCCATGGCAGAGGGTTGGAATGAAATGATCTTTAGGGTCCCTTCCAACCCAAGCCATTATATGATTCTATGAACCAAGTTGTGCCTTTTGTCACCTTTTTTCTATTCACAGTTTAATTAGAGGTAAAAGACCCATAGGATAAATGGTAAGATGCTGGATTTCCAAGCAATGAAGACTCCAACATTTGTGTTTTAATACTCCTATTATGATCTATATTTTCTGATCTGTATTGAATAAATCTTTCTCCCTTTTGTTCATTTTTTTTTTCTTACTTTTTAAAGCAAACAGCTTGGTTAAATTCTATGCTGACCTTTTTCTGAGGTGATTTGGAGCACTGCAGAAGTCAATATTGTCTTGGCTTCTCTGTGATGGGAAGATGCATTAAAATCCCTTTGAGTGCTTGATGGCTACCACAGTATCTCCAAGGCTTCTTGCTCTCACATGGGACAACAGGCAGAGGTCACACAGTACTGGAACTGAATCATTTGACACATTTAGGTCAGCTTCACCGTGTCTGCTAATGTCTGAATGCCATTTTAACTAATTTGGTGAACAAACTCCGTATCCAAAAAGAAACAAGAAAACCCTTACCAAGCAGTAAAGCCAAAGCAACATCCCCTCAGCATCCTAATTAACTCAGAGGTAACAGGATCCACTTGGCTCAACCACAGACCTATCCTGAAATATCAGAAATGAAAATATGAGTGTGGAAGTGGACAAGTGCAAATACACCCAGGCAATTCTCTCGTTTCTGACCCCGTAATGTCAGTACCACCCAACCCCAGCCAAATGGAGCTCCAGACCAGTTCTTCCCAGGACTGAAACCCACGACCACCAACATCCCAGGACCACCCAAGGCCAGCTCTGCCAGCCAGAACCACACAACTCCCACGTGGCTCAGGGAAACGAGGCCAATGCCTGGTAAAGGCCATTTGGAGAATGGTTACAAGGAGGCTCCGAACACGTTCCAGTCGCTGAGTGTTGATTCTGGCAGGCACAGACTGAGCCAAGCTCAATCCCACACCGAGCCTCTGCACTGCACTTGGGGGCTCCCTCCAGATGGTTACAGATGCCTCTGAATGGGGACCAGCTGGTTAATGTTTTCTTGCCTTGGTTACAAGCAGATAAAACCATTTGCGTCATGGTTACTTTTGACGGAAAATGGTTCTGCTCAATTCACTTTTGGCTCAGTAAAGGGGGGGTGGTTTTAGCTGGAGACAAAAGGGTTATTCTGTCAGTTCACGGAAATGTTTCACACAGGTTTGCCTGGCATTTAAATGCTCAATCCAAATTCAACTGAACTTTCTTAAGATGATGCAAAGGCCCTGCTGGTGCTGTCACATGAAATGCATTGGTTGTCTCCTTCACTTATTAGTTGCATTTTGCCATAACATGCCCTGACTAACAATGAGCTTTGATTTCAAGTTTTCTGGAGAGATTCCAACCTGGAGGAGCATTAGTCCCCATTTGTGTTTTGTCTTCCTTGACTTCTCGTGGTATTTTGCAATGTTTACCTTGAAAAACAGATACTTCTAACCCCATTTCTTGCAGGTGAGCATTTCCTTCTTTGATTTTTGTAACTGATCATAATTTAAAGAAGGGATGAAGAAACAATATGGAGGAAAAACCTTCTTACTCCCCAGTTGCCCAGGATTGTATCAGGACAGAGGTTCACCCAGCTGGAACAACACTGATTAGACTGGGAAGGGGGAATTTATCTGATCTTACCTTGGAAGTTCTAATGCCAGACCTCATCCCCAGAATATATTTGACTTTATTATGAAGCAGAGAGCCCTTCTACCAAGGAAGATCTTCCAGTTTCTCCCTATTTTCTGGGAAGAGTTTACTTTTGTCTGAGCTGCCACATCCTACTCTATCAAACCCCCTAAATACAGGATTCCTCCATACAAGCATTTTGAAGCACAGGTGTTATTCTTTACAGCTTAAGTGGGGTAACTCAATTAACCTGATGAGATTTAAATGCCAACTAATGATTAATTAGTTAGGTCTTTCTCAATTCAGATATTTTCTTAATAGTACTACCTTAAAATTATTAATTTCTCAATACATTGCTTTAAAACTCAAATATTAATATTTTCCTTGGTCATCCACACACAAATCAGATACCTTAACCTCTAAAGTACCCATATTTCATTTGATAGTGAGATGTACACAAACAGCACCAGGAGTGGAGATGTCTGGGTTTGGTCAGCTTAATCCTTGGTGGATCTGGATAAATCTTGAGGATTATAAAAACAGACCTGCTACAAGCATGAAGAAATGAGAGCCACAGTATGAAACAGTTCATTTCAATAGGAAAAAATTATTTCTTGTGAAGGGTTGTCATTGACAATGGTATGAAAATAACCACAGATTACCTTAGCTGTGCTGGGAAATGTGCTTTGCTGGTCCCTAAACGTGGAAGTGCAATATAAATCGTGTACATTTTCCTTTTCTGCTAACTGCTTTCTCTGCCATAAAAAGAGTCTCTGACTGCTAAAGCAAATTGATTCCATGTGCCAACTCCCCCCCAAAATTAGTGAATCTACTGGTGGATGCACTGCCCCTTTATGGATGCCTGCATCACTCACTGCTCTGGGAATGGGTCTGATGGGGTGATTCAAGACCATCTTATGAAGCACACATGCAATTATTGCTGGGACAAGAACCCATTTTTTACAAAGCTGTATTTATCCTTGGTGTGAAACGACGCTGCTTCAAATTACCCAAGTGACTCTACAGAGACTGTGTTCAGCAGTTAACTCATTAACATTGCAGTCTCCAGATGGGCAAAGACAGATCACATGGATTTACACATTCATGGAATAGCCAAATTCAGCAGCTCCTTTAAAATTATATCTAAATATTTTCTAACATAGCTAAGAGGTCACTCTGATCTATTTTGGAGTACTTACAAAATCTGTATTGCCTTTGAAAGCAATCTATGGGCTGGATTGTGTTTAAACGTGCTGTAGTTCTTGCTGAATATAATTGGCCAAATTGCTTGCCAAATTATGGCAAAAACTGATATCCCCCACCTTTGAATACATTTTGCTTCATGTGTTTAAACTCCAGATGTGGATAATACCTATGGTTCATCTACATGTGGTTGTATTTCATCTGCTACCCTGAGAGCCTGAAGCTAAATCAAATGTGACAGATTGAGAGGTGACACTATATTCCCACTTCAGAGACTGCAGAGCTTCTCATAAGAGAAGCCCAGAAAATATTTATTCCTGCAGTATTCCAAATCACCTAAGAAAAAGGTGAGCAGAGAATTTAACCAAGCTGTTTGCTTTAAAAGAGAGAGAAACAAAAGGGAGAAAGAAAGATTCACTGCTTAGAAACTGGAGACAAGGCAAATAAAAATAATTATCTTCACTATAAACAGGTCTTCCAACAGCTGGGAGAATCTTCCCAGTGATGGTGAACTCTGCTTCTTCCAGTGAAGAGAGATATTGGTCAGAACTGAAGCAGAAGTTATGGAGAAAGGATTCACTGGGTGATGGTCGGTGGCCAGGGTTGTGATCTGTTAGAATTTCATTATATGTTTTGAAGTGAACTTCCATGAACCTAAATAATTTCAAGTGTCATGATTTTGATTATGTCATCCCTCCCCTCTTTATGAGGCTGTTTATCAATCTGCAGGACCCTTGTCTGATCCTTTCATCTGCCCTAAGTCTGCTGTTTCCCAGAGAAATGTGTGGGGTTATTTACTGGTGTGCTATTAAAGCCTCTCCTCGTGGATGGATGCATGCTCATATGTTGCCATGTTAACAGGAGTTATATAAAACATGCTCTCATTAAAAGCTCCTGCAATAAAAAGATTACTTCAGCTACACAGAACTGATTTTTTGTGATAATTGAACATGCTATCCTGCATTGCTTCCTGACTCCAACACTGCTGAGAATGTGAAGCTCAGAGAGAGAGGGAGAAAAAGGGAAACTAGCACCTTGCTTAACTTCCAGCCTGGTGCCAATACTCTTCTTACTGCAAGACAGATTAACCAGGGACCCAAAGTAAATTAATTCTCTGTTCAAACATTGCTATCAGAAATTATGTATGGCAGAGTTCCCTGAAAATCACCAGCATATGGAGAATTTCTTCAAAGATTTACAGTTCCCCAGGCTCTCTCAGATAAAGACAACATATTTAGAGAGGGGAGCAGCAAGCAAGAGTGACGAGCAGCATCGTGTTGCCTTAACAGGATGTCTACCATCCAAAGGATGGCATCTTTGATCACTTGGAGCCAAGCCCTCCCCCAGCAGTGTCTGACAGCTGCCCTCTCCCTGCCCACCTCAGGTGTTTCATTACACATAGGAGAACAGCAATAAATGAACCGAATTATGCAAAGCAGAACCCTCTCAGGATGGAAATAATGACACAGCCAGGAGAATTTCTCTCGGTAAATCACTTCCATCCCTAGATTTGGACAGAGTTATCAAACAATGGCCCTGGGAGGAATAAAAGATGTCTTTACTTGAAGGCATATCAGCATATGTCATTCCTGGCCAAGGGTTTCCCAATCTGTACTTAATGACCCTACAATCACAGGAACTTCACAATCTCTGCAAGAAACCTATTCCACAGCCTCACTGCCCTTGTCCTTCCAGAGCTTTTCCCAACACTCAATTTGAGTGTCCCTTGTGTTATTTTTACAAACACTACTGTTTGTCCTGACTATTATGAACGCAGAAAATGTTCCTGTCCTCTTTGAAATGGCTCTTTCTGGGGCACTACATAACTCCAGGCCTTCCAACTTTTACTCACAGATCAGAGATTAAAGAAATAAAATAGGCAAACCCCTCACACCCTTTATCAGAAGAGGACATTAAACTCTGCCCTGTACATCCACAATTCCCTTAAAAATTCATTAATGAGAGCTGGCCATTGGTTTCCCCTGCTGAGCGGAGCAGAGAGCCCTCCTGTCTGACCCTGATGGTGGGATGTTTGTCGTGCTCACAACACCAAGCCTTTGCCTACTCACAGCTGATTTTTCATCTGTTTACCAAAAGATCATTTTCTAGAGAACTGTTTTTAGCCAGTTCTTTCCCAGCCTATTTTCTTAGCAAAATATACCCAGTTAAGAATAATTTTCATTTGTCCTGCACTGAATTTAGCCCCGTTTCTTCAGAAATTTGTCTCATGTATCATACAAATATAACCTATTCCTCCAATGTGCTTCCAGTCCTTCCTAGTTTTATGCCTGCCATGAACTTAGCAAGCAAACCTGAAATTTTTTGCAAATCAAGCTATGCAAACTTTATGCTTCCCCAAACCAACCCACAAGGGTTTTTGCAAAGTAAGAGAAATTAAAATAGTTTAATACAACTTATTTTTGACCAACCCATTTTGACTGCTACTTGTCTTCCAACTGTTTTTTCAAAAGTCACAGAAAATTTGTTATGGTTGATTTTATTTTCTTCTAGAACTGTTAATCTGACTGGACTGTAATTCCCAAGCTACTTTGGGAAAAAAAAAATTTCTCCCCTTCTCCAGTATTCTTCAAGTTTATTTTAATTATCTGCAGACAGCTTTCATTCTCCATTGAGTAGCAGACCAATCCTCCCTTTGATCTTCCTCATTCTATTACTGGATCTTACAGAATTATTTCTGGTTATCTTTGAGGTCCCATTTTGTGCCTTGGCCTTTCTGGTTTCATCCCTGAATGCTTGTACTGTTTTTTCAGATTTATTCTCAGAAATTTGACCTCTTCTTTTTTTTCCTGTGTGTTTCTGTCTGGTGTTGAAGCAACAAAAAAACCCTTCATCATGTACCCAGCTCAGCACCTACTCAATTTCCTGCATTCTTGCATTTGGGCAGTCTGAATTCAGCCCTCAGCTTACTCTGAAAACCTGACAACTTTACCCTCTGTTAGTCTCACCTCTTAGGAGTTCTTATGTATCCCATTTGGGTTCATTGGTATCTGTCTTCTTCAAACCCACTGCTTTTATCATGATCTCTCCCACCTTCCTCTTCTGACACAGAAGTCTCTAGGCAATTAAAGAAAAAATCCAAGAAATCATCCAGCAGGTATTACAGTCATCAGTTAATGACAGTAAAGTTGGATATGCAGAGGAACAAGGTGTAGCTCTTCAGCTGCCAAACAGGACAAAACAGGAGTTAGGAGGGAAAGCTTTATGGAAAGGAGAATCTAGGATCATGTGCTAATGTAGTGTGAGCGTTTCAGAGGATTTGTGACAGTCTCCATCCAAAATAATGAGAAATGTTCTGATCCTTGACTCAGCGAGCCATACTCTCTCAGTCCTGAAGTTCTGTGCTCCTGATGACCCTCCCAAAAAACCCTAATAATCTCAATAATTCAACTAAAACCAAAACCAAAACAGGAAGTGAAATCATGACACACTCTTTGAGCAGTGGCACCATATTTCAGCACAATCTCTCTGTGTATTTGCATCAACAGCTTTCAATTTCTTCTGAGGACAAAGCTTAAGTTTTAATCTTGAGCTTCTCCTCTGTACCCCAGCACAGAAAAGGAGCTTATCCAGGTCTCTTTTAAGGTGCTATTCACCATTAGCACATTGGATTTTAAGCACTTGTTTCAAGACACAGTGTCCCCTGATGGGGCAATTAACCCCAAATGGAATAAATTCAGCAATTGGCAATTAATCCAAATCATCCATTCACTCAAAAGAATTTAATCATTGCCTGGAAGTAGACATTTGAACAACTGTGAGTTTGGAACAGCATCCTCCCAATACCTAAAATAACCCAGCAAGACCTAGAATCCTGGAAATCAGCACTGACACCAACCCCTGTACACTACTTACTCCATACCAGCCTTCCCTTCCAGCTGCCGTGGATGGAAGGTGAAAGAGGTTGGTCACCTTCACAAGGAGCTTTGCATCTTCTCACTGAGCTTTCATTCCTAGAGAGACACATCCCAACAACCCTGTGGCTGTTCTGTATATTCCCCTCTGCAGCTGGGATTGACCCTGACTGTTTAAATGTGGCCGTGTCCCCTCCTGGTGCTGCTCAGAGACCCTTGGGCTGCTGGGGATGGGCACAGCCTGCAGCTGACGCTCAGGGAGGTGGGGCCTGCCAGAAGAGCTGACAGGGCATGGAGAGTGCTCAACAACACTCTGCACACACCTGGGGACAGGTGTGGGGGTGCCCTCAGCACTGCAGGAGATGGACACCTGCTGCAGACCTTAGAACACAAGGCTCCTGACATTTGAGAAAGAGAGAGACACACTGGTGGGGTGTTTCAGATGCCTGTAAAACTATAACTGTGTTATGAAGAGCAAAACAGCATCAGCCTTTTAAATGTACCAAAAAACATAAAACACATAAAACATATTAGGAGAAAATACCTCTCTCTTCTCTCTCTCTCTCTTCTTTTTTTTTTTTTTTTTTTTCTTAATTGGCTTTTTTTTTGCAGTTAGACATTTTAGTCTCTGGCCTGTGGAAGTAGAGGCAATAGCTGCCCTTTTGGGTGGACAGACAAGCCCCAAAACACCCATGTCCAGTCATTTCTGGGAAGGCATCCAGGGGCTGCCCTCTGTCCCCAGCCTAGGCAGGGCTTGGGAGCAGCCCCTGTGCTCAGCCCTGCATGCATTTTGTTCCTCTGGCTTTTGGGGGCATTATCAGCAGAGAGCCACTCTCACAAGGCAATTCTCTCAGCATTTGAAGAGGCAGCAGGATACCCTGGGTGGAAAATCCCCACATCAGAAAGATCCTGTTCCTTGGAGCTGGCCAGGGTTGCTGGCCTGCAGACCCTCAATTGTGAGATTCATCTCTGCAGCCAAGAATTTTCCCTGCTGGACCAAAGAAAGGCAGGAAGCCATTTCCAAGCAGCAGCAAGCAGGAAAAAAAAGTGCATGGGATGAGATGAGCCCAGCCAGTGCACAGCAGGAGAATGTAAGGTGATATTCTGCATTCCCTGTCTGCTGTGTGGTCCAGTGTAAGGTTTTCTGTGCTGTTTAGGTGACCTGGAAAGGCCCAGGGATGGCCTCGAAGAGCCCGGCGCTTCAAAGGACGAGGAGAGACTTCTGATCTTGTCTCGGTCTTGGTGTTTATTAATTGTTTATCTAAAAGATTTTCTTTCAGCCCGACAGAGGTCTGCACAGCAAGTCAGCCATGGGCACACTGCGAGCCCCCGGGGCGGTCACTTATCTTTATACCCGAAGTTACGTGTACAATATTTATCATTTCTCCCCAATACCTTCTACCCTTATTAACCGGTGCACTTCTAGTAATAACCAATCCCCAAGTGCCACCATCACCACAGAAGATGGAGGCCAAGAAGAAGAAGAAGAAGAACAGGACACGCCCCAATTCCTCCATCTTACTTCTTTAGACCCCCCTGTACAGAAATCCTAAACCCTGTGTTTTACACTTTAACTAACTTATCCCTTCACCATTTACCCCAGTGAATTCCTCCCAGTCCTCATACAGGTGTGGTCTCCTGTGTAGGATCAAAGTCCAGCCACCAGACACTTCTGACAACATTCCAGGACTCCCGAGCCCCCCAAGGGTGGTCTCGGCCTCTCTGCACCTCCATCCTGAGGTGCTGAGATCCCACAGTCCAGCAGCATCAGACTGGGATGTTTCCTGAGGAGGGGATGGCAAGAAGGACCAGGTGTTAAAGGACAGCCTGAGATGTGTCAGGGAGAGCTGCCTGCTCGGACCATGGGAGAATGAGCAGGGAGGAACTGGGCTAAGCCCCTGTCCCTCCTTCCGCACTGAATCCAGCAACTCTGCCCAGAGCCCAGACACCAAATGGTCTCTCTTGAACAAAGCCCAGCTAGAAGAGGTGGTGACTCCCTGTACTCTGTCACCTCTGGACAAATTACTCACCTGGGACTCAGGTATAAACCCTAAACTAAGCTGGGATAACTTCAGCCCTGTCTTCCACAAACGGTGGGGTATTTCATGTGGGACACTGTAAAATCTGTGAAAAACAGCATAAGCAATTACTTGGAAGCAACTTTCCCTATGCCACCCCCTTTTTTAATTGTTCTTGCCCTCAGTGCAGTCCCGTGCAATGCAGGGGGATCCTGCAGGGAGCCTGGGAGACCTGCCTCTGAGGGATCCCCACTGCACCCAAATTTCACAAACTTGTTCATCTCTTTGCTCCCCACTGCAGCTCTTGGTCCAGCGGGGGAGTGAGTGTGCTGAAAAATTAAATATCTCATTAAAAGAGAAGTAGATGGAGGGAGATGAGGGAGAAGGAGGTTTTAAGGATATTCTAAGGATTCCTCTGGCTCTGCTAGGTGTAACCTGTCTCTGCAGAATGGATCTAAACACATCCTCTGTGTTAGAGACCAGATTCTGCCTGGATCTTTACATTGTCCTCTATTTTCAGAGGTCAAACTGCCCCTCCTGTCAACCCAGAGTGGCCTCTGCTGCACCAGCTTTCCTTTTAAATTATCAGCTACTTATTTTTGAGACACTTTAAGAGTCAATACCAGGGGAAATGAGATTTTCTTTGCTTTCCATAACTGCATTTCTCACAGTTTACTGGGCCAGAGAGATGTAAACTTCTATTAGTAAACCAGTTTTTTTTTGTTATTAAAACAGTTTCATCACTGCTTTAGGGGAACAAATTGATTGACCAGGCTTGCAGGTACAACTCTGGGTGCCTGCAGGCTTGAATCGGTCCCTGCACTGACTGTGCTCCACCAAGAAAAAATCCCATCCATTAGAGCTGATCGTATCTTTTCCCCTCCTTTGCTGAAAAAAATAAAGGGCAATTAAAAAAAAATAGTAATCTGAGAGAAACTAACACTGCAATATGAAATGAAATGATATCTGAGGCAGAGTGTCGTGCAGAAGGGCATGAGAACTGAGCACTCAGGGGCCACAGCATTCCCAGGCTGCCCCGCACTGGGCAGCTCTAATCAGTGGCACATGGCATTTCTGCCAAACACAGCCCAAAGGCATGTCACTGGCAATTAGGGAGGCTGTTGCAGCCCTAGCCTGGGCTTCCTGCTTTTATGAGTTTAAATCTGGTCTTTAAGTCTGTTTGAAAACAAATGTTGTGGTTTAATTATCCAGGGTGCCAATGAATCAATAGCCAGTGTAACATCTCCTGGTCTCCAGTCCATGAAGGACTGAGTCTGAGCAGACTCAGCCTGTCTCTGCATCCCAGAAGCCTCCCAACTCTTCCATGGGTACCAACCTGCCAAATGCCCCTGCATGTGCTAATATTTTCAGTTACCACCTTCTAAAGCTAGAAATAACATATCCATGTTTTTGTTCCAAACCCACGTCTAACAGTCTGTGATTTCATAGTTTGAATCTTCTCTTGCATTTGTCTAAGTCTTGCATTAATTTGCAGAGGAGGCATGATTTAATCTGAAAGTTATTGATAAAACCAACTAATGGCTGGGATTTACATAGAAATAATACAGGCATCAAAAGCTATCCAGGAGTTTAAAGCATCAGAAATAATCACAGTGCAATGAATAAGATCATATGAATAATTCAAGAGCTTCAGCATCACAGATTTGGATTCCTACAAGATCACTGGGGTTTTTTTTCCAGAATTGTAAGCTTAAAAAGAAAAAAAAAATTGCCTCAGTCCTTGTACATATATTTAGCTCATCTTAAAAAAACTTTATGTTCCTTGTAGTTCCCTGTGATTTGTAAGAGTACATGTAGGTGTGTCAGGCCAAAACCAGTCCTGCTTTAAGCTAAAGTTTTCTAAAATATCTGTGAACCACAAGGCAGCAGATCATTCTCATTCAATGAGAAATAAAAAACAGGCATCACCCTTAATTTTTGTTTTATTTTTCAATTTCCAAACTTGTCCTAAATATTTTTGTCTGGCAGAAGAGCAGAATGCTGGGCTAGCCTTGGGCACCTTCTGGCTACTATAAATACCCTTTTTAAACAATCTCACTCAATTCCTCTTTGAATGCAGCCTGTGTGGGAGCTGTGCCAAAACTCTTATTGCAGTGGCAGTGCCCAGGGCTCTGCAGTGCTGGCACCATCCAAGCTGCCCCTCACTGTTGTCCTCTCCTCAGGCCACTTGGCAAATGCGTCTGGGCAGAGAGAAATCCTGGATCCCCCATCCCTGGAAGTGCTCAGCTCCAGGCTGGACGGGGCTCTGAGCAGCCTGGGCTAGCTGAAGGCGTCCCTGCCCATGGCAGTGAGATCAGCTTTAATGCTCCTTCCACCCCAAACCATTCTGTGATTCTGTGATCTTTCTCACACCTGAATTTTTGCATGGCTCTATCAGCCATTTCTGTTCTCTGCTGCCCATTTTCATTCTCTGTTGCCCTTTCCTCAGTGCTTCAGCCCCATTTTCCAGTACTCAGCAGGCTGCTCTGGTCCTTGCACTGCATGGAAAGGGTGGCCCAGACTGCAGGAATTGGAGAAGGGCAGGCCCAGGTTCCAGCCCTGTCTCTGAATGTATTTGTCAGAAATGACACAGCAGGATCTTGTTTGAATAGACGATAGACAGGAAATTAACAGTTAAGGCTGAAACTGAAACCTTCATACCTGTGATTAAAAGAAAACAGATATCATGCTGAAAGAGAAATACAATTCCAGCTTTCATGTAGCACTGTCCTTCAAACAGTGCTTCCCATCAGGCATTACTCCTCTGCAGATATCAGCCATTAATTTCCTTCATTTAAAGTAAAAAATGTCCACAGAAGATTATAAAACACTCTGTATTCCCAAACAGACAGGTCATAATGGCTCACCCTGAATATGCCATTCTGTCTCTCCGCACAGATATTAAATGGCTGAGATGAATCGTGGCTTGGGGGTTTGCAGAGGCATCATGTCAGCAGCAGCAATGGATTACAAACTTCCTCCTTTAGACAGCAAACACCCAATTACCAGCATCATCTTCCTTCATGCTCTGAATAGAGAAGGGAGGGTTGCCATCCATAATTTTTCATTTCTCAGTAGACAGACGCTGATACAGCAGCGTGTGTTGCAGCCAAGCACTGATGCCCAAAGTCATCATTGAATAAAATGCCACCTTGCACCACCCCTGGGGTGAGAGCAGGGATCCTGCTCCATCTTTGCATCCCTGCAAAGTGGGGGGGTGTGTGGGGAGGCCTGATTTTTAAAGATTCTCTAAGCCTTCTGATGTTTACATTCTTATAACAAACTTTCTCACACACTTTCTGTAAACAACTTGTTGTTTTGCATTTTTTTATAGAATAGGAGAAATTCGGTGGGCTGCTGGTTTGTCCAGTGTCGTTGGAGAGGTGGCACTGTCACCCTCCAATCCACTGACACTTTTGGAAATCTATAAATATTGGAGTCAGAAAATAAACTTCCCCTTTTTACCTTGAAAACAGCAGCAGCTCCACATCGTGTTATTTCGTGTCTTGTAGTGACATGGGGAGGCCTGCAGATGCGCTGGGCATATCTGCACCACGAGCAAGTACAACACTTGTGATAAAGCACATTTATTCAGAAGGGCCTGGAGGAAAAGGCTGATGGGAACCTTGAGGAGCTCAGCACAGCAAATACCCAGTTCTGCACCTGGGATGGGATAACCCTGTACAGCATACAGCTGTACCTAGGGCTCTGAAATCTTTGGAAATAACCAAAATTTCACTGGGCAAGGATTGAGCAACCTCAGCCTCTTTTGAGGATGGCCCAGCTGTAAGCAGAAGTCAGATCAGATATCTCCCAAACAAAATATTTCAGGGAATTCAACCCCTGACCTTCCCAAGAGCCCCAAGCATGGCAGAAGTCTCCTCAGTGAAGCTCTCTCTTGCTGGGTGGTGTTAGGCTTTTCAGCTCAAGCTTAAGAGATCTGTCTGGAAACAATAACTAAGCATAAATGATTAAAAAAAGATTGATCCCACTTGGAAGCATTTAAATGTGCCAGCTGCTAAATTGACCATTGGCACAGCCCTGGATGCCTGTTTCAGACAGTGCTGGGTGAGGGCTGTGCAGAGCTCAGGCTGCCCAGGCTGGCCCTTGTCCTGTGAGCACATCAGCAGCCTTGAACCCTCTGTGAGTCTGGTGGCTTGAAAATAGATTGGGCTTTGGTTAGGAGAAAAAACCAAGGAGAACGTGGAAGCAAAACCCCCAAAGGCTTCACTGGGACATGAGGATGTGACAACTGTTCATCGGCATGGCCAGGACCCGGGGATCATGACTCACAACAGTGTGAGTGCGGTTAGGAGGGTCTGGAGATTCTTCTTGGAGTTTCTGCCTGGGAAAGGCGCCCAAACCTTAGGAAGAAGGGAATGCAGAGTGAGTGGCACCTGGAAGAGGATGACTCGTTGGTGGGCACATTTCTAATGATAGGATCATAAATTCAGAATGGTTTGAGTTGGAAGGGACATTAAATATCATCTAGTTCCAACCCCTCTGCCACAGGCAGGAACAATTTCCACTGGACCAGGCTGCACAAAGCTCCATCCACCCTGGCCTTGGACATTTCCAGGGATGGGGCATCCACAACTCCTCAGGACAACCTGTGCCAGTGCCCGCATGCTGCAATTGTAACCTATGTGCATCAGGCACCCACAGGTATTGGAGGTAAAGCTCACACACCACTCCAACAACATCCAAACTTCCTCTCCCAGCAGTTGTCCCAATCCCATTTTTGCTGCCTAGCAGAAGCTCCCATTTTTTTAAAGTATTAAGGCACAAGGGTGGCACACATTCCCAAGAAAAACAGGATAAAGCTGCAGATAGGAAGGAAACAATCCCATTAGCCCCTGTGAATAGGACTGAGCAAACAGGTCTGTTTGACCCCTTTCTGCACCCATTTGCAGGCTGAATCACTCCAGCATGAAGAGGGGCTCTCAAAAGAGAACTGGGGCTCATTTGAGGGGCTCCATTCCCAGACAGGACTTATGGCACATTCAAATTGCTGAGAACACAGCACGAGTTTTCCATACACCCATGCTACCAGCTGGAAAACAAGGAATGACAGGCATGTGCAGCCCATCCTTGGAAATCATCTCAGGTGCTTTTCACCATCACTTCTGCTCACAGGTGTGTGCCAGGCTGCATGTGCTCTGTGTCTCCTGCTCTCGTTCCTCATTTCATTTGTAGGCAAGGGATCGTGCCTGCTGCTCCCTTAATTATGGAAAAGTTGTCTGTGCACAGTTTAAACAAGCCCCTGTTCTGCTCTTTATCAATATTGCACACGCTTCCTGTCTCTCCAACGCTCTGCTTGCAGCCACACAACATTTGTTCATAGCTGCAGGCTATGTCAGCAAGGCTTTGGTGGAGCAACCAAGGAGCTCCCTGCTCAAACAAACAGCACAGGGAGAATCAGCCAGAGAGCTCTGAGTGCTGCTGGGATTGCAGCAGGATGGAAATGCTGGGATTGCAGCTGGATGGAGCTGCTGGGATTGCAGCAGGATGGAGCTGCTGGGATTGGAGCTGGATGGAAATGCTGGGATTGCAGCTGGATGGAAATGCTGGGATTGCAGCTGGATGGAAATGCTGGGATTGCAGCAGGATGGAGCTGCTGGGATTGGAGCTGGATGGAGCTGCTGGGATTGCAGCAGGATGGAAATGCTGGGATTGCAGCTGGATGGAAATGCTGGGATTGCAGCTGGATGGAGCTGCTGGGATTGCAGCTGGATGGAAATGCTGGGATTGCAGCTGGATGGAGCTGCTGGGATTGCAGCTGGACGGTGTCACAGACATCTTTTCATGAAAATCCTTTCCTTGGGATTTTTTTCCTCCTGAGAAACTGTGAGGCCTCAGGGACAAGATGTAAACAATGGTTATCTGCTGCTGTGCAGTGCAGCAGGTGGGTCTGTGATCGGTCTCGTGGATGTTTGGAATTAATGGCCAATCACAGTCAGCTGGCTCAGACTCTGTCCAAGCCACAAACCTTTGTTATTCATTCCTTTCTATTCTTAGCTTAGCTAGCCTTCTGATGAAACCTTTTCTTCTATTATTTTAGTATAGTTTTAATGTAATATATATCATAAAATAATAAATCAATCCTTCTGAAACATGGAGTCAGAGCCTCGTCTCTTCCCTCACCTGAAAACCCCTGTGAACACTGTCACGGGATGGAGCTGCTGGGATTGCAGCAGGATGGAGCTGCACCAGCCCAGGGCTGGAAATGAGACTGCATTGTGGATATTTTTGCCCCCAACGTCCAGGAGGAATGATGAAAAGGATTCCATCTTATCAGAAGGCTAATTAATTACTTTATTATACTATATTATTCTATACTTTATTACACTATATTACATTACATCTTAACTGAATCTGCCAAGCACTCAACTGCACTGCACAGAATCTTGTGACTGTCAGCTGACAGTCCTGACACACTCAGACACACCCTTGGCCCTGATAAGCCAAGGAAACAAAACTCCATCACTTTGGGTGAACAATCTCCATGTTGCATTCTACTTTGGCACTAGCACAGGCACAGCAAATGAGGTAAGATTTGTTTTTTCTTTCCCTGAGGTTCAGAGAATCTCAGAAATACTCTTGGGAAGAACTGTGCCTTGCTTTTCTCTGTGAAGAGAAATGTGGCTGCAGGACTGTCCAGTGTGGGCAGGGCATTCTGCCAGAGCTGCTGGAACTGCCCTGGGAGGTGCTGCCCGTGCTCCCACCCACTCTGGGGTTTCAGCTGTGGGTGAGCATCCAGCCCATGCTGCTGCTCTCCAGGAGGCTCCAGGCTGCTCTGCCAGAGCCACATGGACGTACAGGGCAGGGAAACCTCTCCTGCAATGGAGGGATGTGCACACCAAGCACCTGGAAGGACTCGAAGCTCTCATTTTAGGTGTCCAACTTAGGTTTGCAAAGCTCACTGCTGTCAATACCCCCAGGCAGCCCTCACAGCCCTGCAGACAGGGCACCAGCAGCCCACCCGTGCGTTTGGCAGAGGTTCCTTCTGACCTTCCCATCCCTGGAGGTGTCCCAGGCCAGGCTGGATGGGCTCTGAGCAGCCTGGGCCAGTGGAGTGTCCCTGCCCATGGCAGGGGCTTGGAATGGGATGGCTCCAAGGTCCCTTCCAGCTCAAACCACTCTATCATTTTGTGATCTTCAACAAGAAAGTTGTGAAGCTTATGACAAGTTTCTGTTCTTTGCTTCTCTCCACTTAGAAGAATATTTGTAAACACAAACTGTGCACCAGCATCGTCACCCACACCAAGAAACGCTCTGTTCATGCCCTGAGTTTTTTCATCACAGAGGCAAAATCAGGCTTTTGCTGATTGCCAAATACCAGGAAACTTTAATGCATCGGTTTTGTCTTAGAGGATAAATGCCATCAAATCTATCACTGTGAGTGAGGCCTTACCTTTCATTTGCACAATGATTAAAACAAACTTGTGAATCACATACTTACAGAGGTAATAATTACCTGCAGATTTTATGCAAGGGTTGATTTATTTCTGGTGGCTTTAGCACCAATTTTCAAGTGATTTTGGACCCTTCTGTTCTGAGCTATCTGGACCAACCCAATCTTAAAAAGGCTTTAAAGGTCAGCACTTTCTGAAACTGAAACTTTGCTGAAGTTCTCTTCCTGCACACACACACACACACACACACACACACACACACACACACAAAAATATCATAATTTGCTTTTTTAATCCCCAGCTGTCACTGCTTAGTCTCATGACCTTAATGAGCAAGAAGAAAGGAAACAGAAGATCCATAGCCCACAAAAATGCTAGCAGGGTGTGACTGTTTTACTGCAGGAACAATACCAGGGTGCATAATTCAATATACAGAAGAAAAATTGCACTAAGCAGGACAATCCAAACAAATGTCACATCCCTGACAAGTGCTGGCACTTCAGTTTTCACTGACATCATTGGGACTTGCTGCCAGGTAACTCCAAGGCCTGGAGAGCATTATTCAGAGCAAAGGTCCATTCAGAACCCAGCACCTTGTGACTTGCACGAGGAGGACAGAATGCAATTCCTGGCCAAGGCAGGAGAAGAGCAGCAGCTGGAGCAGGATGTGGCATCTGGACCCCTCTTTTTCTGATTGTCACCATGTGCTGATCTCCTCACCCTTTGCCAAAGACCTTTCTGAATCCACCTTTGTTTTTCCAACAGCCTGAGCCAGGATGCTCATGTGGCCTCAGCTGACCCATATTTTGGGTTAAAACCACTGCAGCCCAGGCATTTTGATGCTACTGCTTCTTGCCTCGTGTAAAACAGCAATGAGTCAAAATTATCTCTTGGCTGACCAAGCCATAACCCCTGAGAGGGCCTTGGAGAAGGCCCTTGTTCTTCCACAGCCATTTCCAGTCCCTGGACCTTTTCCAGTTCTGCTTGGTTCTCCTCAGAGAGTGTGGCCAGCTCAGCAGGAAGCACTTAAGCTGGGAGCACAAGATGATTCCATACAGGAGCAAAATGAGGCTCATTTTACCTGGCCTGAAGCTGTTCAGATGCATTTATAGACACCTTCAGATCAGGTACTTGAGTCCACAGAGGAGAATCAGTTACAAAAACTACAGATATATGTGGACTTTCAGCAATTTTATTCCAGGCCTCCATGGCACCACAAAGTATAATGCCAGGGGCCAAGAGGGACACAAACCTAAAATTTTAAAATCACACGCTGCATGTCAAGAAGGCCCCTGTGATACCCACTGCTGGCTTTTAGCTCAGTTTCACACATCCAGCACTGCACTTTGGCTAAAACAAGCTTGAATTATCTGTTTGTGGAGGGGCTGTGGTGCACTGATGTGTCCAGAGTCCATGAATGAAACCTCAGGCCCAGCAAATATGGGCCAGGAGATGGTGCTGGGTCCTGCTCCCTTTGTGGAGCTCAAAGCAAGGTCACTTTGTGGGTTAGTTTTGAGGTATTACAGTATAACTCACCAAGTGGTTCACTCAGAGCTCCTTCCCTGTGCTCTGCCTGCCTTTGGCACAAGGCAAGGCCAGAACCTGCAGTTTGTTACCACCAGAATGACGCACCCAGTTCCACCAACAGGGGAACACAATCCAGAAATGCCTTTTGCTGAAGTCTCCCCTTTGTTGTGGCTCCCCCACAGGGCAGCCATCAGGCAGGAGTGCAGGAGAGCTCCTCACCCCTCTTCACAGCCCCAGCTCCCCTCTCTGCTGCAGCCCCACCAGAGGAGGCCTGAGGGGCCACCTGAGAGGCAAATCAAGCTCAGCTGCTCCCTCCAATTCATCCTCCCTCTGTCAGAGCAAAGGGGGAGATTTCTGCCACTGCAGAGCCTCGCAGGGGTTTTTCTCTTTCAGGATGACGAAGATTGCTAAATACAAATTACCACTTGAGAATTTTGAGCAATCCAGAGCCGTTTTCAAGCAGGCTGGGTATGCAAGAAGCATGCACACACTGATGCCAGCAGTCGGCCACGGCTTCAGGGCCCTGTGCCCCGGACCCTGCTGAGGTTCCTGTGGGGAAAGGACTGCAGCAAGCCCTGTGCCAAGGGCTGATGTGAGCACAGCAAAACCTCTGTGTCTGCTCAGCCCCAGCTCCACAAGCACAAAATCACAGAGAGAATGATCAAATTGCTCAGAGTGGTGTAAGTAGCCCCATGAATAGGCAGGAAGCCTACAAAAATGTTTTCAGGCTGTTTGCAGATTCCTCACACAGGAAAGGTGAGGCAGAGAATAGTGCTCTCTCTATAAGAGGAAGATAAGGAGTTGACTGGGAGTTTTATTGATGGAAATGTGATAAGAAAGAATGAATGGCAGCACTGAAGAGATGGCCCTGCTTCCAAAGAGTGGGCAGAAAAGTGTCTAGCTGCCTTTTTAATCATGTAGTTTTTATTTCCAGCTGCAGTTAGGGATCAGCTGGTGTCTCTTTCAGCTATGCAGAAATTGGGAGTAATACAATATTAGGTCCTCTTCCAAGTGCAATTTTCAAGTGCCTGTAAGACATTTCACTGTTCAGATGATAGCAACACTTCCAAAGGAATGTAAGTCAGGTAGGAATGTTTTCCTTTTCAGTTATGATTTAACTCTCAATCCACAGTGTTTTGGGAGTTAACTTGTGGTAATGCATTCAGTTTTCACCAATACCCATGAAAATTAAAGTGGGATTGTTAGAGAGGAAAAAGAAGATACCAAGAATCTTTCTGCACCAGGGTTTAGGAGTCTAAGGACCAATGCTCTTCAAATTTGGTCCTAAAGATCCAAAACTGGTTTCTATAAACAGAGCCCCAAAGCATCACTATGGGCTCTGCAAACTCACCTTCCCACCTGTACCACAGAGTTTTTCAACAGCCTCTCAGGAGTCACATCTCAGTGCCCTGGAACTCCAGAATGGTTCTTCAAGCAGGCCTGCAAGGCAACAGGATGTCTTGTCTCTTGGTTTATTCAGCAGCACAGGGACCTTCAGCTGTGGCTTCATCATCCTCCCTTTGCATCCAAATGCTTTTCCCTTGCAGAGCAAGGAATCAAGCAGAACTCAGTGACCCCTGGTATTTAAACAGCTTTGTATTACATTATCTGTCCATAGTGAAGAGTGTTTTCCTCTTTTCCTGGGATATCTCAAGATGTTTTCCTACAGGACTGCAGCCTCTCTCTAAAAGCACGTGGAAGCCAAGCTCTTGGCACAGAAGCGTCCATGGGAGCATATGGCCAATCTTTGTCTTGGCGTGCAGGGGGGGTTAGCAGAGGTTGCTCCCAAACCAGGTCAGTGCTGTGCACACCTGCTGCCCAGCTGGAGCTGCTCGCCCTGGATCCAGCACACAACAGCATCCCACGCTCGAGGAACCACTGTGGGCAATTTGCAACACCCCAGAGAACTTCTGCCTGCCACTCCCCATCCACTTGTGGAAAATGCATGTATTTTATGATTGCTTTTCACAAATATTAAAATGAATGTTATATGTGTTGTGTTAGAAAGTGATGCTGTATTAATTCTCTTAAGTAGTGTGTTAAATATAGTTTTAGGTTATAAAAAATGTTAAAATAGAAACTATGCTATGTAGGATATTTTCTTTAAAGGAAGGACTCACAGCGGGATAGCAGCCACAGGACACCTGAATCTTTCAGAGAAAGAGAATTTATTGCTCCATTATCAGGAGAAATGAACTTCTTCCCACCTCGAAGGCGCTGTCAGGATTCAGAGGAAGAAGTTGACAATGACCACCTGTGTTTGAACGGAATTTATGCATCATGTATATGTGTATGTGTGTGAATATGCAACAGGCTGTTGCTTTTAAGGGTTAATCCTTTGTTAATGTGGGTCCTTTTTCGGGCTCGTGCTGCCCAGAAAAGGTACCCGGACTGTCCATAATTCTTTGTCTCTATTGTCTCATATTGTCCTAATTCAAATTGTCCAAATTATTATTACTCTAATTGGATTACTATTTTTATAAGCATCTTATTACTCTTAAACTTTTGAAATTTTAAAAACAAGTGATTGGCATTTTTCACACACACATCTCAATGCCTGCTCAATTTAACCAGCCCCTCTGAAATTTAGGCTTGCAGTTCAGTGGGATGGGAGCTTGCACTGCAGATGCCAATAGCACAAAGGGTGGATTTCAGTGTCTGGCATTTGGGATTCTGCCTGGAAGTCCGTGGGAATGCCAGAGCACTGCATTGCTCCTCTGAGGGCTGCAGCTGTGTGAAATGCTGACACCACTCTGATGGGATCTACCCCTGCAGCACGGCCCTGCTCTGCAAGCTGCAGTGTCCCACGGCCAAGCCTTTCTAAAATGCTCAGCAGATGATTCATGCGAGTTTCCTCTTGAGGAAAAATAACAAATGGGGTGTGTGGATGCAGTAAAAGCCAATAAAGCTGCAGAAGAGACATCTTGTGTAAAGCCTTGCAAACACAACCGAGCCCTGATGGATTATGGCACCACAGCTGCCAATGAAACCCTCTCAGACCATCTCCAGAGGCCCAATGCAGGTCATGGCTGAAGTGTGAGGTGCACTGAATGGGGACCGGCACTCCTGGGGTTCTGGTGCTCCTGCTGACTTGAGAAGACCCCAACAGGCTGCATAAAGCACAGCCCACACCGTGTCCTTGTGTCACCAGCAGCCCTAGGGACATCCCACATCTCTGCTCACTGTGCCAAAGCCCTTGGGAAGGAGCCAAGGCTGGTTCATGGACATGACACCATGGGATACAGAGCAGCCAGCCTAAGTGTTGTATTTGCATTGCCCCCAGACCAAGGCAGGAATGATGAATCTGACTCCATGTTCTAGAAGCCTAATTTATTATTTTATGAAACTATAATATATGAAACAAATACTAAATTAAGCCTACTAAAGAGCACAGAAAGGATACTTAATGAATGCTAAAAAGATAATAATGAAAACTCCTGACTCTCTCCAGAGTCCCAACACAGCTTGGCCCTGACTGGCCAAAGAGTGAAAACAACTCACAGCAGAATCCAATGGAACAATGACCTGTGGGTGAACAATCTCCAAACACATTCCACATGAGCACAGCACAGGAGAAGCAAATGAGATAAGAATTGTTTTCCTTTTCTCTGAGTCCTCTCAGCTTCCCAGGAGAAAAATCCTGGGCAAACGGATTTTTCCAGAAAACTTTTAAGTCAGGCCTTGCTCTGTCCCCACTGTCTACAGCTCCTGGTGTACTTAAAATAGCAATTAGAGATGGCCTTGAGTGTTAATAGTCATATAAGCACTTGAGATTAGACAGACATCACAGTTTTCCCTACTTAAATGCAGCTCGCTTTATCAGTGATCTGCACATTACTCTTTTTTCTATTAAAGGCTCTAAAACACCCCTAAATCCCAACATCCTGAAACACCAGTATCAAAACCAGTAAGATAGAAGACATTTAAATACAGATTAAGACTAAGGGACCATTGTAAGTGCAACATGTATATCAGAACTTCATACTCACCTAAGGTGACACGTGGCATTGTACAGCTCTGCACACACTCAGTGGTCAGGGCTGGCCTTGGGTGGATGAACCAGTCCCAGGAACAATTCCTGTCAATGCTGTGCTGCCTGCATGTATATTTCTGGTGTGGTGGCTTGGAGGAGAGAAAGTGGAAGAGTTTTTTCCCGACCTTCTGCGGGAAATGGGGCCAAGTGCAGGTCCCTCCTGCTGGAGCTGCCCAGTGAACAACCAGCAAAAGTCTATTATGCATAACTTAATTGAACACAGTTCAAATGAAACTTTGTGCTCCTGAAAAAAAAAAAAAAAAACACAAAAAAAAGAAAAACAAACAAACAAACAAAACCCAACAACAACAAATCCCACCACCCCTAAAGAGATTTTGAAACTGTGATCAACTGTGCTCCTGAAAAAAAAAAAACCAAACAAACAACCCCTAAAAGAGAGATTTTGAAACTGTGATCAAACTCTTACATAGATTTTCACCAAATTCAGAGGATCCATTCCATAATAATTTCTTAGGGCAAGTGAACAATCCCACAAGCACTGGTGGAAGTAACTGAGCAGGATAAAGGTGCAAATGCACTTTCCAATGCCATGAAAAATCTAGAGAAAAGCCAAAGTGGATGGATTCCAAAATATTTGAAAGAGGCAAATTCTTCAGTGCAGACATCTGAGAAAGTAATTGATGGTTAGAGCATGAATGTCAGCCTGAAAAACAGCTATTGACACACCTTGGAGTCTGTGACAGCTTCACTAAGAGGGGGAAATTGCTTTACAAGAGGAAAGGCACAAAAGTGTGATGAAATGTGCAACTTTACTTGGTAGGTTTTGGGTAGACAATTTAAAAGACCCATTCATTCCTCTTGTAATTAGTTTCAGAATGTCTCCATCAGCAGACACCAATATCTGCAGTGCAGGTGTCTGGCCAAAGAGGACACCCCAGGCACCCACTAACAGTGGGATGATGAGCTCTGACATGGCTTTCATCTCCTTGATCATAAAGGGAGTGTGAATTCCTGAGAGCTGCAGCCACCACAAGTGTAAGCAGCTTCAGATTGGGGCAAAAGAAAGGTGGGTAGAAGTTAAATGGATGGAAAGATTTTACAATGGCAGCCTTTGGAGTTGCCTTTTCACATACCAAAATGCTTCAACAGCTCATGACGCAAGCAAGGAAGAGGGGCTTGTTTCGTGGTCTGGAGGATTTGCTGCTTTGAGTTATTCCTTCATTAAAAATCAGGCTCTCCATCCTGCATCTTGTCTCTTTTCCATCTGACCTGTGACAGAAGCCTTCCCCCTGCAGGCAGGAGCAAGGAGGGGCTGCTGCACATCCCCAGCTGGGGCTGGGGCAGGGTCCCTGTCCTTGTGGGGGCCTGGCAGCACTGACAGGTTCCTCCAGATGGAGGAAAAACCTCAGGACCTTCTGGGACCATCCTGCTCCAGGAGAGGCAGCTTCTGTCTGGGGCACTCAGCAAACTAGACAAGGGACAATTGAACAACTCAAAGGGACACAAAGGGATGCTGAATCAAGGAAAAGATCTCAACATTGCAAAGAGAGATGTTCTGAGCAGCACAGAGCGCACACATTCCCATTGCTGGGGATCTTTAGCACAGCCATATCTGGGTTCAGGCTTCAAAACTTGCTGTGAAATACAGAACCTCACTAGCACATCAGCACTTTGTGGTACCTGAAGAACATCACCCCTCCTTGCTACTCCCTTCCAATGGGAACTCTTGGGATTGCTGCTTTTCCTCCGGAATCCCTGCCATGGTGAAAAGCACAAGCTCTGCCTGCTCAGGTGTTTCCATCAGTAACTCACTGAAAATCCCCTCCCAGATCTGCCACTCACACAGCAGAGAGAGCCCAAGAGGAGGAAATCGGATTCTTGAGGAGAAAGCTGTGGGAAGGAGCATTTTCAGATCTTGTTGTTTCACATCTGGTGGGCACACCCCATCTGTGAGTGGCATTGATCCACAGCTACCAGGAGAGAACTGGAGCCCAACAGCTCAAACAGGCAGCCACTCCTGGAAGAGCTTGGATTCATTTGTGAAAAGAAATTTTTGTAGATCCAAACTACAGCGAAAGATTTTATTTCAATTTTACAAATCAAAGCTGGAATATTATTTTTTGCAGGTACTGCTTTTTCCATCGAAGAAATTTTCAACTGAACATTTATGACAGTTTTTAAAATTGTTTTTTAGTACTTTTGTGACTGTCAGGAGAGGTTTCTGGATAGACTCAGTTTACTTTCCTTTCTCTCTTAAAGATATAAATTCTGATGCAGTTTGAAAATTCAGTAGCACTTTGATTAAACACTGTGGTTATAACACTCAATACATGGTGTAAATAAAAAAAAAAACAAACAGATTATAGACTCCAGAGTCTGAATTGTTTAAACAAACTTTCCAAGGCCCCAGTGAATGCATCTCCAGGAGTGGATTGAGATCTCAGAGGAGCAAAAAATCGTCAATTTTGTAATTCAAGAAGGAATTTTTACTCATATAAACTGAATGTAGCCCGGACAAACTCACAAAGCATTTAAACCATGTAAGAGTTTGAATATTCAGTTGAACACTCTAGATGGTGTTAGCTGCAATGCCTGGAAATGCAGTTTTGTGTTTGGAAAGCATCTCAGCAGGAATGTGGCACACCAAAGCACTGCACCCTTCTCTTGCTCTTTGGGACAGTTTTCAGATAGGGAGTTTGAAAGGGATCACAGCCTGTAAAAACACACATTCTTTCTTCTGATGTTGCTGATACTGCTCCACATGGTTCCAAATATGAAAATATATTCAAATAAATGCTTACTTAATATCTCAGCTTTTACTCTTCCAGTCGTACAGTTGGATTCTATTGTAGAATTAAGCTTGAATATGTTCAGGCAAGCCAAATAACAACTCACCAGGCTTATTTGTAGGTCAGATTTTGTCTTCCCATCCTGAGGCTCTGAATAGACCTTCTCTTCTTGCCCATGACCAAAGCTTGAGCAAGGTCTTTCTGTCCTGAGAGAACTTACCTCAAAGGAGGAATTACTGTGGTGGAGTTCTGTGTCAGCCTCTGACACTGACGTGGTACATCCTACAAATAAATCCTCAAATTTATCTATTTTAATTATTTTTACCCCAAATCATTTCAGCAATCCCATTACATGACTGCACCATCAGCAGCTGTCTTGGCATGAATGAAGGGTCAGAAAAAGCAGCTGGAGGGAGGAAGGTATTTCTAAAAACCAGGTTTCCATGCTCAGCGTGTCCATTCTGCCCATGTGCTGCTGAGGTTTGCTGTCCAAGGCCTTGGGGACACATCCTGCCTCTCTACCATGTAGACAGGTAGGACAGGACATTCCCTGTCCTGCTACCCAGGATGGACAAGCCAAAACACCACTGCTCCAAATTCAGCCCCACAGGGTGAGAACTTCTCACCTGAAACCCTGCTGGATGCCTGATACCCTCACTGCCTGAGTCTCCACGAGCAGCACTTCCAGCAGTGCCACCACATCTACACATCAGGGTTTCATTTCATTTCATGTTTATTTACATACATATAAACAAGAAAACAGCTAAATGATTGACTGCAGCAGTCCTAGCCAGCTCAAGCTCCACACAAGCAATCTGCTGTCATGTCCCAGGCCCTTTTAACAGAGGGACAAGCAGGAGCAGGGCCAAGGAAGCTGCCCCAGCTGTGTCCCAAGTGAGAAAGCATCCGGGGCTTGCAGCAAAAGCTCTTGCTCCTGGGTGAATGCAGAGAACAATTCCCAGTGCAAAGCACTTACCTTAAAAGCACAGCTTTGAGCACACAACATAAATCAGAATTCTGAGCGCTTCTCATCCCTCACTTTTCTCAAATCCTGCTGGAGGGGCACAGAAAGCTCCAGTTACAGAGCCCCAGAGCTGCTGATGCACAGCAGGAATGAGCAATAACCACTGCCTGAGCCCCTCCAGCCACAGCCCCCTCTCCACGACCATTCTGACCCAGGACGGGAGAAACCACAGCTTTGATGGGTGATGGAAAGCCCAGCCTGGCTGATGTCTCACTCCAGTGTGAAGGTGGAAGAAAGCTCTTTTCCCTTGCCTCAGCTCCTCAGAAACTCATCGTGGCTGGGGATGTGCAGAGAATCAGACACGAAGCTGCTGCTGGAGCAAAGTCGCAGCATTTTACCCTGCTGATGAACTTTTCCTCTCATTTCCATTTTCATTGAAATATCAATTTGCATTTATTAAAAAGCTCTTACCCTCCTCTCCAGGAAAAAAAAAAAATAAAAAAAAGAACAACCACCCTGATCTAAAGAAAGAGATTGGTTTACATAAAATCCTATTAGTTTAGCTGATTGCTTCCAAAACATTTCTGAGAAAGCCTTCCATTACCATACAAATGGTGCTGGGCCTTTTGCAGGCTAGCTGCTGGAAAGCATAATGATTTGGGCAAATATTCATCGAGGCAGCTGCTCCTGTGAGTGGGTGTGAGCCTGCTGCACACCAGGAAAGGGAAGAGCAAGAAGGAGCTGCTCTCCTCCTCTGCTCCTCCCCAAAGGCAGCAGCTACACCAGCCCCAGCCCTCTGCCCACATTCCTGCAGCAGCACCCCAAGCAAACACACCTGTGGAGCTGGGAAAAATAGGAACACAGAGGGAACAGGGAGTTTGGGGCAGGAGGAGGCTCTGGCAGCCCAGAGTGAGGGAGCAGTGTGAAATGTGCCCACTGTCCTGGCTGGGAGCTGCATTCCTCCCCGCTGTCATCATTTCCCCTCCTTGCTGGAACAACCACGAGATCCCACAGGCTCTGCCTGGCCCATGGAGCCAGGAGAGCCATCAGTGCTGGAGGTTCACAGAGCCCTGTGGAGCTTTGACAGCCTTTGGAGGTGCTGGCATCAAGTGAGTCCTGATGCTCCGAGCCACCTGACCTTGGTGAGGATGCCCCTGCTCACTGCAGGTCCTTTCCAAGGTCCTTTCCAACCTGACCCATTCTGTGATCCCTGAGGCTTGCTGGCCACCCCTCTGGGATTGCAGGGTGTAACCTGGCTGATGTGAAAGCAGCCAGCAGTGAGGACATCACCATTGAGGTGGGCAGGAGGTTCTCTGGGTTCCTGAAAGGGAAGCTCCACACTGAAGGTCTTGTACAATCTGCAAAGGTTTTGCCAAGTCAGGGCTTTTTGGTGACTGGAAAACCACAGTTCCCTGCTGTCATGTGGATGGTGCCTGACCCTTTCCTGTGAAGGTAAAGGCTTCCTTAAGCACTCCCCAGAGGAGATTTTTGTGAATCAGACAGCCACGTGAACAATGCAAGGATCCACGTCTAAAACACCCCCATACATTTGGTGAAAATCCCAAATCTGGGAAAAGAGTCTGCACACAGCTTGTTTTTGTATTTAAACATCAATCATTGCAATCACCTTTGGGAGAACAAACATCTCATTAATAGCTGTCATGGGATGCAGTAACAACCTCAGCAAGTACTGTAATGCAGAAAGCCACAAACAGCTTCATTGGCAAAAAGAAAAAAATATGTGGGGAGGGGGGGAAATATCAGTGAGCACTAAAGATGCAGCATGAGAGAGCAGTAAAAATTTAAACGTTCAGCAGCTATTCCACTTAACATTTATAGGCAATTTCCTATTCTAATAAGCCAAAATGAAAAAAAAAAAAAAATAGAAGAGCTACGGTACCAGGGAGATATCATCAACCATTGCTGAAAATAAAATAAAACATCAGATCCCTAGGACTTTCCATCAAGGGGGTGAGTGAAGGGAGTGTGCCAGTCCTAAGGCTGTGTTGCAACTTCCCTGAAAGCACCTCGCAGTGTCACACCCCCAGCTCCAGGCAAATGAGCTCTGATTACCCATTTGAGTCTGACCAGCACTGGAAACCACAGGGTCCTCACTGCCAGCCTGCCTTAGGAGCTCTGTGTGGAAACAACACAGGGGAAGTGAGGAGATGCTCTCCCATCTCCAGCATCTCAGCCACCAGTGGTGCAGCACGGGCTGGGCTGTGGGGGAGAGCCCCCCAACAGATGGTGGAATTGTTGGTTTTAAAACAAACACCCAGTCAGTTCTGCAGCTTTGGGAACATTTCCCCAAAGGCACCTTTCTCCTCAATTTATAATTTTCTAAAGACTGAACACATCATCTGGGGGTCAAAATGACACCAGAGCTGAGCAGGGACCTTTCTGCTTTTCTGACTGAGGTGACAGAGCACAGAGGGGCCATCCAGCAGAAGAGACTTGCTCACATCTGGCCTTGAGCCTGACTTGCAGGGGAGCTGGAGGGATGGATGTGTTGAGGGACAGCCTTCCAAAGCAAACCCAGCCTGTGTCTGCCCCTGCGTTTTTGCTGTTCAAGGTCACCAATAAGCTCAGAGTGGCACTGCCAACACCGACAGCAACCTGTGTGTGTGCCCCTGGCCAGGTGTGCCACGACAGGAGAGCACAGCACCCCTGGCAGGGCCGGGGCTGCCCTTCAGCCTCTGCCTGAGCAGGAGGGCTGGACCTGGTGATCGCTGGGGTCCCTTCCATCCCAGCCCGTTCTGGGATTCTGGGACAGCAGGACTTGGACCCACAGCCAGGCTGGGCCCAGGGCAGGTCCCAGCGCTGACACAGGACATCAGCGGGGGCAGAGGGGCCACCAAAACCACATTTTCCTTTGCCTGCCTGCTCCCAGCCTGGGTGTGAGCAAGGAGCAGCAGGCAGGCAGCAGACAGAACATCTTTCTCCTTCCTTGCACTTCCAACCCTGCCCACAATTCTCCAGCTGAAGCCTGTCCCTGATGCCATGGGAGAAATAGGGGGGAGCCAAAGGAAAAAACAAAAAAGCCCTTTCTGAAGACACCAGGCCAGTTGTACACTGGGAGGGAAGGCCCTCACTGATGTGAGACCCCTGCCCACCTGCTCCATGGAGGTGACTGGCCGAGGCAGCAGAGCGTGAGATTTGATTATAATTATTGTCTTAACGCAGAGCTGGAATTGTTCTGAGCACATGGAGCTTCTGGGAACAGGCAAGCATCCAAAATAATCTTTGGGCTGCAAACTCAGTGAGGAAGAGATGGCATAAAGCGACAGACATCACAAAACCCTTTGGAGTCTCTTTCCCATCGAGCAGGGCTATCCCTGTCAGTCTGCAATTTCTCCTCCAGACAGTTCCCACTTTCCTGCGGGCCTTGGCAGACACATTGTGTTTCAACAAGGAAAAAACTAGGTTTATCAAGGGACCATAAAGCAGCCCAACCCAATGAAATCAAACCCTGTGGCTGCTGGGCTGTGCTTCTCTCCTCAGTCCATTCTGATCTGGGGCCTGCTGTGACAACCAGTGACACTACAGAGTGCAGCAGCACAATCAGGACCAAAGGCCACATCCATAAAGGTATTCAGGTGCCAGCTGGACATGTAAATATCTCTGTGGAGTGACATGCAGCTCTTGGGACAGAGGCAGGTTTTTTTACAGAGGAGAAGCCCCCTCTATTCCCATGGATATTGCTGGGAACTCCCTCACAACTCCACGCTGAGCAACGCCTGTAGCTCGGGTTGTGGGGAGCCAGAGGCAGGGGGGCCGCAGTGCCTTCCCTGGCCACTCCTTTCTCTCTTAATCTCCAGAAGCTGGATGCATTTATTACTCTCCTGCTTCTCATTAAACAAGCCTGACTTCCTGGAGGCCGCGCAGAGCTTTCAGCATCAGCAGCACTCGGCAAATCGGAGCGAACAGGTCTGCTGGAACATTTCACACTCTGCATCCTTGGGAAAGGACATTTCCAGCAGCCCACACCACACCAGCAGATGCTTTTTGTCTGCTGGGTACCTCCTGGTGGCAGAGCAGAGCTTGGTGAGCACCATGGGGATTTTACACAATAATTGGCCAGTGTGCACAAGGCTTAGGAGTCTGGCTGCTGGCACCAGTGAAGCAGGATTTGGCTGCTCCCCCTGAGTCTTGTTAATACCCAGATATGCAAAGGAATCCTAATGGCTTATGATATTCCAGGTGGGCAAAGCACTGTGTAGGGTAGGAGCTCACAATCCAAGAGAATTATTATTTCTTCTGGCTGCTGCATCCTGCCTAACTCCTCAAGGAGTTATTCCACCACAGCATCTGTAAAATGAGCTGTGAAATTCCTATTGTGCTGCCTTGGCCATGGGTACCCCTGCAAGGGAAATTCACTCACAACACCCTTCACAGAAATTCAAGGTTGGAATGGACAAGATCAATCTGCAAGCAGGTTGGGTGGTTACTGCTCTGAGAGGGGAATG
Source organism: Ammospiza caudacuta (assembly GCF_027887145.1). Classification (NCBI taxonomy): domain Eukaryota; kingdom Metazoa; phylum Chordata; class Aves; order Passeriformes; family Passerellidae; genus Ammospiza; species Ammospiza caudacuta. The sequence goes on from NC_080596.1 coordinate 77,509,636, forward strand.
AGAGCCCCTGTCGATGCCTCATGTTAAATCTTCCTTTTTGTGCCTCTGCAATAATGCATGGCCATGTTTCCCCTTTCCAGAGTGCTCCCTCTGAATCACATTTCCTGCTGGCATGCGGAGGAGCAGACAGCAATAACAAGTGTGAAACCTCTGTGGCCCTGCCAAGTGAGAGCCAGGCTCCCTTCCCTGCTGGGGAGGTTCTAGGAAAGGCCCTGCTGGACAATAGGAGCAGGCAACGTTCTGCTCCAGTCCCTGGGTGTGATGTGTTTTTGTTAATTCTCCTGCTGGGCCAGACCTGTGAGCCCTGCCTGCTGTGCCAGGCTCCCCTCCTGGCCATCCACCTTGCACTGGTTCCCTCAGCCCCTGGAGTCTTGCACATCTCTGTTGCTCTGTTCACTCAGTTCTTGCACATTTCTATTGCTCTATTCACTCAGTTCTTGCACATCTCTGTTGCTCTATTCACTCAGTTCTTGCACATCTCTGTTGCTCTATTCACTCAGTTCTTGCACATCTCTGTTGCTCTATTCACTCAGTTCTTGCACATTTCTATTGCTCTATTCACTCAGTTCTTGCACATCTCTGTTGCTCTATTCACTCAGTTCTTGCACATTTCTATTGCTCTGTTCACTCAGTTCTTGCACATCTCCATTACTCAGAGAGAGCCCTGCCTGCTGATTGCAAATGCTGAACAGCTTAAAGACATTTTAGATCTGATTAAGCACTTTATAAGTTCTGTTCTTGCAAGTATCAGGCCAAATTTCCTCATTCTGTAGGCACAGGAATATATTTTTTGCTTAGTTCAATAAAGCCATTTGTATTCATCTCTACTGATTCCACTATTGTTTTCCCTTGCTCAGCAAGATGTATATTACAGTTTGTTTAATTGTGTGTTTGATCTTTACTACTTAACCAGCTCTATTTATCATTACAATGCATCAGTACATTATAAAGCTTTCAGGCACATTTATCAACATAACAAAGCTCCCACTACACAAGGGTCCTCCAGGGAAATAAAGCAACAACAACAACAAATACTTCAATGCAATTCACTTAACAGTACAAATATTTGTAATTACAAAAATCTTTAAGAGTTCTTCTTCCATAAATGGCATGTTTTACTTAAAATTGCTTTTATAATGTGATAGCTCCTCCATGTATGCAGCTGAGTTCCTCAAATTAAAGAAAGCAGCCAAATTAGCTGCTTTCTCATATATTCCCTTTTGCTAATGTGAAGGCAGAACTCAAGTTCACTGATGTGCTACTGAAAATTTAGTTACCCCTAATAAAGTGAATTTAAAACATTTAAAACATTTAAAAACCACTAGTGTGTGATTAATAACTAATAAATACATTACAGTGTGAATGCAATGCTGCAGATAGCTACAAGCCATGTGGGAACCAAGCTTACAACAATCAATTAACTATTGATTGCAATGCCTGTTAATCATTGATTAACCCTTTACAAATAACAAATACATTACCCTTGCTGTAAACTGGGACCATCAGGTTCTTTTGCATGGCTCTTCATGATTCTCATGTCCATCGAAGACAAATATGCGTTGTCAATCTATTTTAATTCCAGCAAAATAGATATATTTTTATATTTAGCATTCTTGGAAAATCTGGTTTTAGTCCATTAGGAGGTTTTTTGTTTTCTTTCTTTTTTTTTTGCTTTTGCCTCAAGGAAATTATTGCAAACTGAAGGGCATCCCAGGAAGTCAGCTGAAAACTGTCATCTTACCTGATCAATCACACTATTAAAACAGCCAGAACTCTTTGAAGCCACGAGAACTAAAGGTGAATTCATGAATACAAATCTTAAAATATCAGCACTAAGATTCTGAAGGCGAGTACTCAGAAACTAGCAAATCCAAATCTGTGATATTTTGAGAACATCAGCGTGGCCACATGAACATTACGATGCTGAAGTGACAGCACCATGCTGCATTTTCCATAGCACTGTCCAGAGCCTTCCATCAGAAAACCAATGCTCCATTAATAAATGACTGGTCAAAAAGCTGTTGCACATCTACTGCTTTTTTCTAGACCCAATCTATTGGCATTATTATCGTGGCTTATTTTAAGATTTTAATGTCCAGTCTGCCAGTGACACAGAGAAAGAAAATAAATCAAACACTGCCCATGTTTCTCCAAGTTCCAGACCAGGAGATTCCCACCACATTCCAAAACACAACACATCAGATCATCATTTTGGGGCTTGCCTTTCCAAGCAAAACCAGAGCGGAGGCAGTGGAGGCGCCGCTGAAGGCACTGCAGGGCCCAGGCGTGCAGGGGGTGAATTTCATGTCCAGCAGCTCTGAAGAACCGGCACCACCAGCCACATCCAGGCTCAGCAGGGCTGCCGGGATGTTGTCAGGGATGGGACAGCAGGGCTGGGATGTGTGACAGGTGTCAGAAAGGAGCAGCCAAAAGCGCTGCTGTCACCACTGACAGGGAACTGGGAACTTCCCTGCGAGGGCCCCTGGAAGCTGCTGGGAAAACAGAAAAACCCTCCAGACTCTGACGGAAGTCTGTAACTTGAGACATTTCCAGTAGGCAAAAGCACAAGGGTGTATTCCACAGAGGACAAAATCTCATAAAGTCAGGACAACAAACAGCATAATCCATGCCCCAGCTTTGCAAAATGCTAAGGGTGTCTATGTTTCTCCTCTGATTTCTTTGTTTCATTTTTTCCTCCATAATTGTGCCTCTAAAATTTTTGGCAAATGAATTATCCAATATTCATTTATTTGTTTATAAATAAAAGAAATAATTTACAGACTCCTGTCCTGAACAGATCCCATCTGTAATTTAAGAATGGAAATGACACCTGATTTGTGATTAACAGGGAAGCCAGTACAGGCACAGCTTTTAAACAGCGAATTCTGTGAATTTATCAGCCCCACCAGGCTGGTGAATACCTGATCCTCTCCAAACTCCGGGACACCATGGCAGAATGTGTTGCCAAGCTCGAATGACCAACCCACAAACAAGAACAGGGGCATTTACACACTTTCGAAGGGAAAGATGCTCCATGGGCAGTACCCAAACACTCCCAAATTCCGTATAAAAATGACATCGATGGAGGGGCTGAGAGCAGCGGCGGGCAAAGCCCGGCCCGGGCTCCCGGGGCTCCTCTCCATGCACAAAGTGCCCTTGGCACCCAGCGGATGCCGCGGGGGCCCCTCCGGCCCTTGCGCGGGAAGCGGCGGAAGGGACAGCGGAAGGTAAAATGAAATGAAGCATTTATGACGGGCACAAGCAGATCCCCCAGAGGTGTGAAAGGAATCGGGAGGAAACCCGGGGGACGCGGAGCCAGGGCGCGATCCCGGCGAGCGCCAAGGAATCCTGAGAGGGGAAATTGGGGAACAAGAGCTCAGCTCCGCCCTCGCTCCTGCTGGAAATGCAGGGCCTGGCACGGGATATCGGAGCCGAGATCATCCCTGACTGTGCCAAGGGTTTGGGTTGGCACCGCAGCAGCCGCCGCTGCACCAGCCCTGGGCTGCCCTGGGCACGGACGGACGGACGGACGGACATCGATCCCATCGTTCTTCTCCTGGATTTTCAGGTTTTAACTTGCTGAGAAGGTCAGGCAGCAATTTCTGCCCCCTGACATGTTTTGCCAAGAGGCACTGCAATTCTGAAAGTCCCTGGAATGATCACACTGAAAAAGCATTAAAAACCCCCAAGATATCCCAAACAAAAGTTTCCACCCAGGAATCTGCATCCCCAAAGGGATTCCAGAGGCCGATGGAGCTGAGCCTAAGCAGCTGTTCGGGAGTGCTTCCAACATCTGGAGTTTTAAACCTCACAACAATAGATTTTGGGGGTGAATTATCAGATGTGAGTTATCAAAGCAGTTTTTCAAACATAGCTCTGCAGCTTGGAGAAGTTTCATCCTTCTGTTCCTCTGGGGAGAGTTTTGATGGGGCTAAATGTATCTGGAGAGAGAGCAGCACACAGAGGTACCTCTTCTGGATGATATTTTATTTCTGCTCTGTGCATCTCCTAAGTAGCAAATCCACTTCGAAACTAGAAAATTAAAGAATTACAATGAGAGGTTTACTCTGACACACTCAGATCTGCAGAGACTCTCCCTGGTTTGCTCCACTGTAATCTCAAGCACTTAACTGGAAAAACTCCATGCACGAGGAGCCATTCCTCTCAGGATCTCACTTAGGTCACTGAGGACAAGCAGAAGAAAGAGCCCAGACAGATGAATCAAGATTTAAGAGCAGGCACCATCTAATGGCTCGACAGCCTTTTTCAAAGGGAAACTCTGGTGTCCCCTTAATTCTGAACTCTGCTGTGTCACACAGACATCACAAACTGCTGGGGGCCACTGCAGCTCCACTGACAATTAACTGCAAATGAAAACTACAGAGCTTTGGGGATCACTGTGACATCAGAAACCTTATCCTACTCCCAGCAAATTTGGATGTAACACATAAAGAGAGTTCTCCAAGTGACGAGGCTCAGCCCAGACCCCGTGTCGCTTGGAAAGGCATTCACTGGAGTGACACATTTTGCTCCAGGACACATCTAAAAATCCAAGTGGTGTATGTGCCACAATCCAAGGGGGAACAACTTAATACTGCTCTTTGAACAGAATCAAGATTCTATTTTTCTGTAAAATAGGATAAGAACTTACCCACTAGTTACATGATGCAGAACCATGCCTTTTTTCTTTCAATTCACAGAGGCTGAAAACCTCTGAAATGAGCTCTGAGTCACAGTGGAGGTTTTCACTCTTACCTGTGCTTCTTGCAATATGAGGGCTGTGTCCTGCTCTGAAAATGGCTGGTCTGCAGGAGGAAGAGAAAAAAGAAAAAGAAAACTACAGCTCTTCAGAATACGTGTACTTGAAAACCTCGTTTCAGCCATCAGTTTCAAAGGACAGGCACTCCATGCTGGGAATGGGAAGTGATGGCCTTGGAGCTAATGACACAGTGCTGCAACCTAAGAGACAAAAATCTATCACCAGAACTTCTTACACAATAAACACATTTCACATACACTAGGCCTTGAAAGAACATGAGCAAGCAAACAGCAAAATGAATTAAAACTTGTATCAAAAAGAGGCTGGAAATCCCCTGACCCCATTTTCACATGGAAACCACTGGTGCTGATAACTGCAAATGTGTTACTGGAAAATACCACGAGCAGATTTTCTTTCTGTTGTGGTTTAAGAGCAGTAAAATACAGCATGGACTTAGCTTTACATGAGGGCTTAACTAAAATCCTACTGAACAGCAGCAGGGACTTAAATGGGATTTCCTCTGGTGCTTTTAGGTGTGCTGAGGAGGAAGTTTGTACTTCCTGAGGTCCCAGGGATGGGGATGGGAGCTGACAGCTGTGTTGGAGGCAACTGGCTTGAGAATGCAACATATTCCATTGGGTGGGACACTTTGGAAATGGCTGGAGGGGTTTGGAAACACAAGTCTGGGATGTCAGCTCCTCAGGAGATTTATTTTTAGATGCTGATTTGCTGCCCTAACTCCTAGAGTGTATCTGGGGAGCCAGCTCTGTAAGCTTTCCCCAAACTCTAAAAGGTCTCTGTTTGCACAGCAGAAATAAATAGCACTGTCAAACTGACACATAATTGTCTGCTTCTAATGCATCAAATGTGACACATAACAAAAGGTTATTGTGGCAATTTAAGCTATGATCTTGCTCCACTTCATTGCTTTAAATCTTTGACCTTTGAGACATTTGATTTTGGGGTTCTTCCTAAACTTCCTTACTTCATTTCTTGAGCCAGCAACTCCTTATCCTTTTTAGGCAGCATATGAAAGAAGGGGGGTGGATGTGTAGGTAAAGAGTGTGTAAGTAACAAATATCTTCAAGGGACTGGCACGCTCAGAGAATTCTCTGCGTCATCTTGGGCATGTCCCAGATGCCTCTGACCATCCAAGGACACTCTTCAGTCTGTTTGTGGTGACCACCCTGACCCCCCAAACCAACAGTGCTGCTTCATAAAACCACCCCAGTGTGGCTCTGAGCACGAGGGTAAGGGCAAAGGAAAGTGCTGAGATATGAAGAGGTTTGTTTGGTTTTGTGGTACAGAAAATGAGGGAAGGAAACTCCAGATGAGGATCTGCGTTAAAAGAAAGAAGAGCAGCTGGGTGATCCCAAACCCCAAACCGGATACAAAAAATGTGATATATGACATGGGTTTGGTGAGGTGCTGTGCGAGGAGGTCAGCCAAGGAGAGCTGAGCCTGTGTCAAGCTGGAACTCACAGACGGAAACTGGAACTGCCTTCCAGAAAAGGGAAGAATGCTTGGGTAACATTCCAGGGCTCCCAAAGGCTGGAAGGAGACGAGGAAGGACAGGAGGCAGATGTTGAGGGGCTGATCTGAAGCGTGGGACCCAGCAAAGGTCCATCCTGCAAGAGGCAGACACACAAAGTGTGCAGATGGTGCATGAAAGGAGCAGGACCACTCAATGAGGAGCTCTGGCTGCTAATGAGGTGCTACCTGGGCAAAGAAGGACAAAGAAAAGGAATGATTAATTTCCTTGAGCACCTGTGACTTTGAAGGAAAATTTTTGAAGGAAACTTTACCAAGGAAATTGGAAAGCTGATGGAGGGAAGAAGAAAACAGCCGAAAGACTGAGATCAGAAACTCTGAAATTCCTGCAGAAGATAACCATATTGGACTATGCCATTCCAAAGGGCAGAAATACAGAGCCACAAAGAAAGGATGGATAGGGCAATGGAAGCAACTGGAAAAGAAAACAGATGAATAACACAGTTTGTTCCTCCTGGAAGATGTGTCACTGACCTCAGCACAAAGGCAAAATGGCTAAAATGTGACATGCTCACTAAATCCAAGCCAGCCTACATGACCTCATGTTTAACATGAAACAATAACTGGAATTTAGAGGCAGGGAAAGCCAAATTAAATAAAGCCATTTAAAAATTACAGTGACGGTCATCCCTTGTTTAAACAAGCTACTAAAGGAAACAGCAAAAAAACACCCATCACTTGACATTTTCATATAAATACTAGAAATATTTCTGAAAGATTTACTGAATTCAAAACATGGTATCAGGTTTAAGGAAGACTCATATCACATATCACACTGGACAGCTTTACTAGGTGGTCAGACAAATGATCTAATACTACACTCTGCCCTTAAAACTAATGACTTCTTTGTTTTCAATTCACAAAATAGAAAGGTTGGAGTGAACTGAATAAAGGAAATACAGGTAGTGCTGCCTTCTCCTTCAAGCAGAACAACCAAGACTGTGCATCCACTGAAATGAGAGGAGAAAACCCTTCGGTCTGAGGAGCAAGCTGGGAACAGGTAAACTGCAGCAGTCAAGGTCATTTGGAAAGCCAGCCTTAATAACCTGAGATGGAAACTGGACAAGAAAATAAGGCATTTTTGCAAAAAAAAAAAAAAAAAAAAAAAACAAAAAACCCCCAAAATCCTGTAATAAGGGAAAAAGCCTTGAAGCTTGTTAAAAAAGAAGTTAAAGTGTTTTATCCTGAATGGAAAAAAAGCCTCTAGTTGTTGGTTTGGTTGCAATCTTGTACAACCTTTAAACAACATTCTCACATTCTGGATTATAAAGACAAAGTTACATAAAAAACCAAAAGGACCCAAACACAAAACAAAAACCCCAACCCAAGCTGCAGAGACTTCAGGACTGGGTCCCAGGACCTCCCTGTTGAGAGAACTTTTCCTAACCCCACTTAAACTGTCACGTACCATCATTGCTTTAACATTTCTCCTTCCTCCACAGCATTTATTACTTACAGCCATTTCCCCAACTCAGCCTTCAGTTAAAACTGAAAATATCCAGTTACTCAGATTTCCTCTCCTGTGAGTCCTGCACACCATCAGTGAATTTGAGAGCCCATCTCTCCTATGACTTCAGCTCCAGCTCAGCCTTTTGAAAATGCCCGACCAGAATTACTCAGCAAACGTAACAGGACCTGTGTGACACCTCTGATCCATTCTCAGTCCTACCAAACCCTGTGCCAGATCAATCTGCCACCACACTGCTCCTTCCCACAGCACCAATCCACCAGGCCCACCCTGGGTCCTTTTCCTGCCAAGTTTTTGTTGGATTTGCCACCACCTGGCTTTGCACCTGCACAACTGGCACCTTTCTGCTGATTCTTGGACAGCACCAAATTCTTGGGCAGCCCCAGAGCCTCGTGTCACCCTGCTGTTGACATGTTTGGCCTCATTCTCCATCAAGACCCACAATTCAAATAAAGCCACCAAAAGCAGATCATGTTCAAGGCAGGCACATTTATCAAACTCCTCTTTCAGCACTGCCTCAGGTCACCTGTAGCCTCTGCTGCCATCACCTTCTCCACTCTGTATTTTCCCACTAACTGCATCCTCTGCTGTCTACACTTATTTAGCACATCCTTCACCCAAGAGAGGAAAATCTCATCACCACCCAATAAAAGCAGTCATAAAACAGAGAAGGTTGCTCTGGCTTAGCAGTATTTTGTTTATTATGGGCCACTTTTCCAATCAGTCATTTAAGCCAACTTTGGTTTTTCAGTACCTCTCAGATTTTCAGACCATAGCCCGAAGTCAGGGTCCATCAGTCTTGTCCCTGCCCAGATGTTTTTTCCTTTCTGAAGCAGGAAACTGGATTACTCTGCTGCACTCAGACAGAGATAACCTCAAACCAACACAAAAACATTGAATGTGCATTTCAGGCTCAAATCCTGGAAAGATTTTGTGCTTCTGAACTGAGCCCAATTAGTGCACACAATAAATACCATTTCTAGTTCAATTATCAATCCACTAGGAACAAAAGGTACTTACACAAGCCATGTCCAAACGATGCAAGAACACTCCTGGTTTTTCCTTGGGAAATGGGGCTGCAAATGCGGCTGTCAGCAACTCTTGGCAGCCAGATGTTAAATGTTTGTTTTACATATGTTAAAGAAGCAAGTTCAGTCTGACAAAGCAGCATCTTAAAAGATGAATTACCCAAGAAATATGAAATCCCACTTCAACAGAAGGAGATTGCATTTGGTTTTTTGCAAGTTTTTGGCCTCAAAGCTCTTAGAAGTCTTTGCTGGGATAACTTGCAGCTTTAGGGCTGTTTTCTGTTTTGTTTCACAGAGGGAACAGGAACAGTTTTACCATCAAATAAATTATAATAGACAACATTTTTAGCTCTAAATGTTCAAGGCAAAAAACTTCCTCTTCCATAGATAAAATTTCACTGTACATTGTGCTCCCTGCATAGAGACCCACAAATTCCAGTTTTGTGATTTACAGCCTCTTACCCTTTCCTGAACTGAGCTGGAGGCTGCTCTGCAGCCCTGCAGGGATGGGGCCAAAACTCCCCCCAGATCCATAAAAGCAGCTCGCCGAGTTCAGGTGGATGCTCTGGACAGACCACCGGTGAAAAAAGAGACAACAGAGCACCAAGGAGGTTCATGCCCAGGTCAGTTCTGCCAACCATGGCCTTCCCTCCCGAAGCAGCTGAACTTCTGATTTTTTAACAAACTTTTAGAGATGAAGGATGCCTTACCCAGGAGCACAGGAACAGCATCCAGCTGGAATTTAACCTGCCTGGAACACACTTCTGCCTGTGCTCAAAGAAACAAACTCCTCCAATAAAGCAAATACAATTAGATCCTGCTGCAGCCTTCCATCATCACAGAACCAAATAAAACAATGGACACTTCTCATGTTGGACTTCGGCAAAAGACATTTATTATTATTATTATTATTACTGCTGTTGTCGTGTTGCTGTTGTACCTCCTCTGCTCTGCCCACAGTGGTGGCATAAATGCTGTTACCACATTGCAGCTGATGATGCCGGTGTACAAATCAAAATCCATCTTAATTTCAAACTCCATTAGAAACACAGGAAAAAAGATCAACATTTACGAAATGTAAAGGGAAAAATGGTATGGAAAGAATTATTTTGTTTTTATTTTTCAAGCTTCCAAGACGGTATTACAAACAACAGAGAGCAAAGTAAAGCTAGAAATGAAATACTTGACAGCATCTGTTTAAAAATTACAGCTAAGAAACCTAATAAAAGTTGAATAAACAGTTACCAGAAATAAAAATTTTTACACATTTGATATTTGTCTGGGATTTTTATTTCTTTAAAATAATTCATACAAATGGTTACAGTCACAAACATGATTTTAACCAAAAATATTGCTAGCCTACCACATTACCAGGAAGGAATCAATGTAGGCAATGAAATGCTCCTACTTTTCAGTAGTCTAGTGCCTTTTCCAGATACCACCAATAATATATACTTTAACTGGTGACAAAAAGCACAATGCTCGTTTATACAAAACCTTTTTGTTTTCCTCAAAATCTCTTTGCAAGGTCGTCTTCATTTTGAAATAAGGGAATTCATGCCAAAATTAGGAGAAACTGTTTTTCTTTTGTTTACTAAATTATTCTAAAAAATAAGACAAGCAGGTAGAAAAAACAATGCACTGTGTGGCGTAGAAAGAAAAATGGGAAAAATTCATTGTCCTGAGAAGTTTGCCAACTGCCTCATTTTTGGGCATGTTTGAAAATATAAAAGAAAGGATTTTTAATCTCAAAACTGGTTTGCTGAACGCCTCCCTTATGGTTTTCATTGTTGACAGCTAAGCAAACAAACCCTTTTTAATGTTCTAGAAACTGTACACAGACAAGTACATTCATGATATAATTAACTACTAACTTCTCTTGCTTAACAAAGAACCCATAGGACACAGAAACAGTGAATCAGTCCACTGGACAGGGACAAACTACAATTTATACGGAGGAAAAAAATGTTTCCGAATCTTCTTTTTGTCTCCCACCTTTTCCTTTTACACCGTATATTGGACCAGTTTCTAAAGCAATAATCGTCTCCTCCCGTCAGTTCGCGGTTTTGCCTTTAATCCAAATGCAGGGTTTCGCTTCGAGCGGAGCTGTTTTCCGCGCTGCGGCCGGGCTCTCCGCGCAGGAACGCCGCTGTTGGCTACAATTGGTCGCTGGGGTGCTCTCTATCAGCCTCTGGTTTGACAGTTTGGCCGGGCGAGGGAGCGTGGGGCGGGTGGGCCACGGCAGGCAGCCCGTGTGATAGAGACATGGGGTTGGGGACGATGCCTTCCACTGCCGCAGGAATGCCCGTGGAGGCCACGCTGACCACGCCCGGGGGATACCTGCTGGGGGGAGAACAGAGCAGCATTAAACCAGAGGGGCTGAGCAGAGACACCTGTGCCTGTACCTGCTGGGAGGAGAACAGCAGAGCAGGATTAAACCAGGGGCTGAGCAGAGACACCTGTGCCTGTACCTGCTGGGGGGAGAACAGAGCAGCATTAAACCAGAGGGGCTGAGCAGAGACACCTGTGCCTGTACCTGCTGGGAGGAGAACAGCAGAGCAGGATTAAACCAGGGGCTGAGCAGGGACACCTGTGCCTGTACCTGCTGGGAGGAGAACAGAGCAGCATTAAACCAGGGGCTGAGCAGAGACACCTGTGCCTGTACCTGCTGGGAGGAGAACAGAGCAGCATTAAACCAGGGGCTGAGCAGAGACACCTGTGCCTGCACCTGCTGTGCTGCTGGGAGGAGAACAGAGCAGCATTAAACCAGAGGGGCTGAGCAGAGACACCTGTGCCTGTACCTGCTGTGCTGCTGGGAGAACAGCAGAGCAGAGACACCTGTGCCTGTACCTGCTGGGAGGAGAACAACAGAGCAGCATTAAACCAGGGGCAGAGCAGAGACACCTGTGCCTGTACCTGCTGGGAGGAGAACAGAGCAGCATTAAACCAGAGGGGCTGAGCAGGGACACCTGTGCCTGTACCTGCTGGGGGGAGAACAGAGCAGGATTAAACCAGGGGCTGAGCAGGGACACCTGTGCCTGTACCTGCTGGGAGGAGAACAGCAGAGCAGCATTAAAGCACAGGGGCTGAGCAGGGACACCTGTGCCTGTACCTGCTGGGAGGAGAACAGCAGAGCAGCATTAAACCAGAGGGGCTGAGCAGAGACACCTGTGCCTGTACCTGCTGGGGGGAGAACAGCAGAGCAGCATTAAACCAGAGGGGCTGAGCAGAGACACCTGTGCCTGTACCTGCTGGGGGGAGAACAGAGCAGCATTAAACCAGAGGGGCTGAGCAGAGACACCTGTGCCTGCACCTGCTGTGCTGCTGGGAGGAGAACAGCAGAGCAGCATTAAACCAGAGGGGCTGAGCAGGGACACCTGTGCCTGTACCTGCTGTGCTGCTGGGAGAACAGCAGAGCAGAGACACCTGTGCCTGTACCTGCTGGGAGGAGAACAGCAGAGCAGGATTAAACCAGGGGCAGAGCAGAGACACCTGTGCCTGTACCTGCTGTGCTGCTGGGAGGAGAACAGCAGAGCAGCATTAAAGCACAGGGGCTGAGCAGGGACACCTGTGCCTGTACCTGCTGTGCTTTCTCTGGGTCTGCACTGAAGGCACTTGGGACAGCAGTTCATGTTCACACTCAGGTGTTCATCAGTTCTTATCAGTAAAACAGTCTCACTGCTGTGAGCTCTGCAGCTTTTCATTAGAAGGCACAAAATGGCCAACAATCTCTTGTTACAAGGGCTTTTAACACTAAACCATCCGATTAAGAACTGACACCTGGATTATTTTCCCTTTTAACCCAATAACTGATCCCACAGAGCCCACAATGCAGACTGGTCTGCCCAATTACAAAATGCCACCCAAACCCATGGAGAAGGAGGAAGAAGAAGCATGAAGAAATGAGACCCTGTGCCCTCCATCTTGCTGCCATCCACAGCACACTAAAAATCCCAAAACATAAATTTCTCACCACATGATACACCTACACTATAATCTATTTCACACTTTGTGGATTCCAGTCTATCTTGAAGTCTGGGAAACTTTCTCCATGGATGAGGGTCAGAGTCAGAGCTGCCCTGGGGGCCAGGGCACCCCAGAGCAGACACAGAAATATTCCCAGTGCCTGGGTTTCCACATCCACCCTGCCTCCTTCCAGAGCTACAGAGATGCTTCTTGTGCTTTCAGACCAGCTAGAGACACAGAGTTCAGCTCCAGGCTAGATGCCACATGCAGATGCTGCTACATAAAGCAAATCATGCATTGTATTTTAACCAAATGAGACATGAAAGTTTGCCAGATTGTTTCTTCTGATTTAAGAGCAGGAGTAACAGCACAGCAAAGGAAACCACCTTCAATGTTTGCCCCTCTCAAAGCATAACCTCAACAAGAAGTAATTCCAGCTGGGTCTGTGCAATATGTTCTCTACGACTTTTCCTTTTCTTCCTCTCTCATTCTCATGTAGGAATTTTAAACTTTCATTGTTGTGATTTGAAAAATAATTGTTTACACTATTTTTGCAGTCTTAGCTTAGAAACAGCTCCCCCAAAAAGCCAAGACACCCCCACACTAATAAGATGACAAACTATTGCACCTGAGTAACTTTTTCAGCAGCAAACTTGCCACTGCACTTGTCTGAATGAGAACCAGTGCCAGTTACACAAGGACAAGTGCTTTAGGCAGACTACAAGAAAGAGAAATGCAAACACAATATTTATGGATGGTTTTAAAGATTTCTTCCTCTATCTGGACAAACACTGAGGCTTAAATATTTTGTACATTCAACAAAAGAATCACCCTCTGATTCAGCTTGATTTTATGATGGTTCTGATGTTATCAGGCTAAAAATCTTGCAAATCTACTGTTCCAATCACAAACTTCAGATGTAACTGATGAACACTGGTACTTCACAGTGCTGTATAAAAACAGCTACGCATGGATTTAATACAAATATGTGGGGTTTTTTTAGTCAATACCTATTTTTTATCTCAATACCTATTTGCAAGTTATGTCACACTGGCCACCAGCACTGACCCTTTGCCTCCCCTGCTCATCATAAAGTTGCCCACTCATCCCTCACGTCCCTCATTCTCTCCTGCTCTCCTCTGCCCACCCAAGCATCCTGGTGAGAGCATTATCCATTTGAAATCCTGAACACAAAAACCACCACTCACTGCAGCTTTTGCTGCCCAAGGACTTACCCAGGACTACCTGGGACAAAAGGCACTTGTCAAGCTTTTTTCAAGTTCATTATTCTGCTGTTGATCTTCTCCTCATCACAGCTCAGTGCACCTGGGAATTCCACCCCTTTTGTGCATCTTCTCCATGGTAATATCTGTTTGTGCTGCTCATCCCAAGTTCCCTCAAACTGGCAGAAAATTAGTGCAGAACCTAGGCAAGACTCAGGAGAAAATGCAAGCACTCGGAGCTGTTTTCTTGCCTCCACCACAGAAACATCGTGGGAAGCACTTTTGGATTGGAACCAGAGCCAGAGGGGCTCAGCAGGGCTGACATGGCACAGGGCCAGCACACAGGGACAGGGACAGGGCCCTGGTCATGCTGGCAGAGCCCCCTGCACAGCCAACTCTGCATCTGGGATGGGTAACGAGGCTGCGACCGATCACACCTCCTGCAGGCCAGGTAACTCTGCTCCCAGCTGTACACATATTTATTTACAGGGCTTCCTATGCTAATTCCCTCTCCACAGAGGATCCTTGGAATTCATTTGCACTTGCTAATGGAATTAGTTGCTTGTTTCAGTAACTCCATTTGAATCTTATTAATCAAATTTGCTTCAATGCCTATAAAAACTGTCAGACAGTATTGTTTTACCTAAATTTAATTTTGAAACAGCTTTTCTGTTATTCTAGGTGCTGTGCAAGACACACAACGCGACACAAATTTCCATTTAAAAGTCCAACACGGCAGCTGATCTCAACACAATCTCTACTCTCTAACAACACATTCCCTCAGAATCAACACACCAAAGCTGGAAAAAAGTCAAGGAGAGAGCAACTTCTGCAACTGTGTTTTCCTCAGGAAGAAAAGTCAGAGCCTCCCCTTGTGAAAATGGACAGTGCTGGATCAGGAGCACTAAGAGTTACCCTATGAGCACATTAAACATTTCAAACTGCACATCTGTAATTCTACTGACTCCAAATATCCTTGCTGAATATAAGGACATTCCCATGGACACCAAGTCATAACCACCAGGATCCTACCTGCCAGCACCTCACCTCAGGTACAGGTTTCCTACAGACTTTTAGTAACATCCAGAGGCCCTATATTTGTTTTTTCTTGTCCTAAAGCCACACAGTGGCAGCAGCCAATATACAGATACCATACTGTTCCACAGAAACTGCACTGAACTTGACCACTCCTAACCCTGCTTTGCAATCCTCTTTCTGTAATTTTTGTCCCTTTTTAATCATCAGTGTTGCTCAAATCCTGTCTCTGAAAGGGCACAGAAACTCCAGCCTCTATCCATGAGCACATGTATTCTATATAACTTCCCCTTTTTCTGCTATTTATTGCTTTTCCAGTCTTTCCATTTTTTCTATTCTTAACCAGCAAATACATCCTCTCCAGCACTTCACGAAGTTCCCCTCTATGTTCCTCCTCTGGCAGCACTAAGTTGAAATGTTTTCCAGGTAGAATGTCCACTGAACTAAATTTCTGTGAAAGCAGAAGTGAGCAATCAGTTACACTTCTTAATTAATTCATACTCTTCCATCCCCTTCCCCTATGTAGTCTTAATTTAGGAGGAAAACCACACTAGCCCTCTTAATTACAACAGATAGGTAACTTTAATTTCTACTTTACTCTCATCTATCTTTTAAATGGCAGAAGCACCTTGAATTCACTATATCAAGCTCTGTTAAAGTAACTGAGTCTGTCCCAGAAGAGTTGCAATTTTTAAGTGCACTCTGATATCAGGCACTGAATCTGAAAACCACCAGTGAAGCACCTCAACACGAATTAACTCCTGAATTACCAACATCCAGCCATGCCCATCCAAGTACCTCTTCAGTACTTAGGTATTCACATAATCATGGAATGGTTTGGGATAAAAGGGACTTAAAGATCAACTTGTTCCAAGTCCCTGCCATGGGCAGGGACACCTCCCACTAGCCCAGGCTGCTGAGAGCCATTTCCAGCCTTATCCTCCACCTGCCAGGAGGCAGGAAGATGTGTGGAAATGTCTATAAATGGTACAACCACTGTTCCTGGCTGCTGAATTTCCCTGTGCCTGTGACAGGAAGTGGCAGGGAGTTATTTCACAGCTCAATAACAAATACACAGGGATAACACAAGATCAGGGTATGCTATGCCTGACCACTACAAACAATTCCTTCTCAGGAGTATTGTTGATCTTTACTCATGGGATAGGTCCTGTTTGCATGACCTTTAGTGTTGATAGGGTGTCTTGCATTTCACACAGTAAATGGTTTTGTTTTCCCCAGAATATGATGACATTCAGATGATCTAGATTACAATCTGCTGACTAATGCTCAATGTTCTTAGCTTGTGATAATAGCTGCAATTTGAGATTACTGTCCTACATCAAAATACAAGTGAATTATATATCCAAAATAAAACAGCCAAAAGAGATATCTGCATTTTTTAACATATTGATTATTATCCCAGGTCTTATCTTCTAATGCAATTACATGAGTATGATACAGTTATAGCACATCTGAAACATTGTACTGTCTGTGAAAGACTCCAGAACTCACTTAGCTAAACATCATCTTGGATTGCAAAGAAAAGATGGAAAAACTTGGTTTGAACAATCAGTTTAAATGCTGTACTTAATCCAGGTAGGAATTAAGCATCAGCAAATACTGCTATTGAAACCAATTCCTTCATAAAACCTGGGCTTCAAGTGATGCATATTTTGCACTTCACACAGTAGTAACTGCCTTTACCCACATTCTAACACTATTCTATTGCCCTTCCAAAAAGCTTTTAACATTTATTGTATAACTATCAACTCCTGCCTCAAAATTCCTAAAATTACTTTTATTTTACATTTGAAAATAATGAAATCAGAATTTTACAATAAATTTTCTTTATCAAAAAATGGACTGAAACAATGTCTTAAAAGGCCACTCAGTTCTGTGTTTACCCTGCTTAAATTGAATACATATGGTCTTTACCTTGTAAATCATTAACTCCCCCAAACATTCCTAAGTTAAAATTAATTTCTGGCTGCAAAGCCTGCTGCTGCTGGACTTGTGACCCCCAAAATGAGAACAAAAAGCTGCATTTTATTTGGGCATGGACCCCTGTTCTCAACTGCCACGACAGGGTTGGAGTTATTACCTCCTGTCCAGCAACACCTGCCTTTAAGCCCCAATTACATTCAGCCATGTCCTCACTACCCCAAACTGCAGTCCCTGAAACCAGATGCTGTGTGGAGGAGAACATGTGTGCTTGAGCTTCTCATTTAAGCAAATAAAACCACCCTTCTTGGATATTTAGGGCTATGGGCATACTGCCAGAAATAACCATCAAGTGCTGTGATCACCAAATCCAAGGTATTCTCTCCCTTGGTGCACCTGTGGCTCCTGATGAGGCAGAGGGGGTGACACTCATCCCTGCCACCCTCCATCCCTTTCTGCTGAGACTGTTCCAAGGCACTGGCACAGGATAATTTTGCTTCACTTCTCAGCTGGGTTCCCACGTGGAGTAACACAAAATCAGGAATCCCCCTCTACTAAAAGTGTGGGGAGTCCTCCTAAACAACAACAAAGGTAAAGCAGATGCCTGAGGAAGGACAGCGGAAGGATGAGGATGAGGATAGTGAGCTATGACAAAACAGTGACAGGACTTCACTGCCCCTTTCCTCAAGGCATTGAGGGAATCTGGCATTTGGAGCTTTCTGCCACCTTCATCCTACTTATGTGTAAATATCATGCTGGAAAACACAAAAACTGCAGGTGTTTTTCATAAATAAAAACTGTCTGAAGCTGGCTACTGGGAAGAATCTGCTGCTAGAATAGCTGCTAGGGGTAAAGGGACAGAGAATGACTCTGGAGCAAACAAAGTCATTCTCACAACTAAGGAATGTGCATATTAGATGTAAAAAATTGCCCCTTTCTATTAATTATTAAGACCTGCTTTCACAGTTGACTGAGAATACATAGATCAAGTCTCTCAAATGCTTCTGCTTAAAAATTAAACATATAATTTAGAAAAAGCTATTTTAAACATATTTTCATAATCACCACAGGCTGTTGCACTGTTTTCAATACTGGGTTACTTGCTCTCTCTTGTGTCTGGAGGCCACAAAACAATGCAAGTTGATTACTGAAAGTCTTTGTGTAACCTACAGCTGCATCATTACCTTCAGCAAAAAACCAAAACACTTCCACTGCAACACTGGAGAAGACCAGAACTGTTTTCCTTGAATATACAAATATTGCTCACATACTAACCCCACAGAAAAAAGACTGTAAGAGCATTTATAGCCAGACACAGCATGACTGGTATCAACTAGCAAAACAGGATTATTCTCCTGAACACAACGATTACAAAACCAATACAGCTGGTGTGTAATGCTAAAGCACTTCTATCATTAATAGCAAACTCTTTTATCTATTCCTGAATACCTACACTGAATTATGGAGGTATTTCCTCTATCTCTTCAGCACACTTACCTGTATGCAGCACCATTAAGCTCTGGATGAACAACTCCAGGGTCCATACTGGCCCAATGTGTAGCTGCAGTCAAGTGGTCTTTGTTAACACAGTTTTTCAGACTGTCTGGAATACGACCTAAGATGAAGCAAGGAAGAGGAAATAAAAATGTATTCAAATTGTGTGCCTTATACTCTTAGTATGTCTATGTTAAAAATACTTACAAATATTTGTGTATTTAAATCAATACATAAAATTATACTAAGAGCTTGTTTCTGATCCTAGCTGTAGCCTTTTGCCTGGGACTTAGGCAATAATGGCTGAAATGCTCTGCTTAATTTTGATTTTCCTGTCTATCTCTTGCATACAGGGTCTCAGGAGAACCAAAATCAGTTGGAGTTATCTTTCCAAGAAGCTGTAATTAGGATATAGAGCATAGCTACCAATCAGATTCAGTAATCTAGCCCCCTGCTTTCTGTCCTTAACATCACTTTCCTCCTTTTCCTTCCACCTGTAACAGCAACTAAAAACACTTTATGAAAAATACAGAATTCTGAATGGAATTGTGCCATAAACTTGAATATGACCAACACTTATTCCCTGTCCTCCCGAACTTTCCCATCTTTATCTAAATTGCTCTTCACTTTTATTTACTGCAATGTATAAATCCTCAGCCATGCCTTTCATTCCTACATAAAATGAAAATACACCAGAATTTCCTTTCTTCACTTCATTAAACTCTCCCTTAACCCCTGAAGTATAACTGAAGTTTTAAGACTGGAAAATCTGTGAACCTGAATCCTCAATTCAGCACTGGACAAGCCTGTGACTGTCATCTGCAGAACTATCTTCAGCCCTGCTACAAATGACATGAGCAGATCCAACACAGATTTTCTTCACAGCAATAGGAAAGTTCCCACCTATTTTAAATGGAGAGAGATCAATTGGAGCATGTCTTTTTTCTGGCATCTGTTTTAATGTGCCTTCACTGAAGTTCACTCTTACAGTGCATTTGCACAGAGGGGCAGAAAGAGGTAATTTTGAGTCCACCCCTGCCACTGCTGGCAATGGGACTCCAGAAACCCTTACAAAAACTGACCATGCTCCATCATTAAAGAACTCAGCCTTTTGTCTCCAGCTTCCTGCTGGAAATCTGATTAAGGACTTGACTATCTCTGCCTGCTCTTTCTATCCATCAGCCTGGTCACAATGGGGCTGTAAAAAAGCCTTTTCACAGAACTGCTTTTTGTGCAACGGATAGCACCAAATAGGGTTACTCCTGCCTTCAGCTATGTCCCTGAAGCTGGCACATCTCCTGTGCCTTTAGCTCCGGACTGAACAAGGTGAGGTTCATGCTCCATTACAGGTGAACCACCTAGAAATCATCTTCAAAATGTAGCTGAAATATGCATCCATATAAACTTCTGCCAGAACTGTCCACAAATTTAAACACCATCTTTCTTCTTCTGATGTTTATCCTTCTCAATCCTGTCTTCTTCTTTGCCCACCTCGTTCTTCATTTTGCTAACTTCTGTAGGCAACTGGACATGGAAACCCCCCAGAACCCACGAGTTTTGTTTTTTTTTTATTTTAAACTTCTAATTATCTTTTCACTTGCCATGCTTGCCTATCTCTTACATCCATTCCAGTGGTCCTCCTTATTTCATACTTGGAATGCTTCAGAGTTTAAAAATATATTTCAAGGTATTTAATCTCTGCTGATTATTTCTGTTTTACACATCACAACATCATTGACTTTTAAGCAACAGCAAAAACACTTAACATTTTTATTGTCAGATGGTAGTCATAGCCTTCATTCCTATACTTCACACCTTTTTCCAATTATTCTCCCTCTCTACACCCTCTCTTCTTTGTGCTCCCCTATGGTTTTCATATATCCAGCTTTATCCCACATTTCCTGTATCTTTCCTACATTTGTTTCACTGCAATTCAATGTCATTCTCACCTCCTTAATGCTGGTCTCAGTTTGATTTTACTAAAAACCATATGCAAACACTGAAGTGCTGACAGCTTTGATACAAATCAATGATCCAGATCGCTGAGAGCACCATCACACTTGAAGGAACTGTGTCTGCCTTTCTAGGCACATATGCTTGGCTACTGCACAAATTTAACATGAAACTGGCTCTGGATAGCTGGCTCTTCTCTATTTTCAGACAATAGCCTATTAATGCTGGTTTGCACATCAATCACAGGTATCGGATGCTGGCTTGTGCAATCTCTCCCAGAGCTGTCTGGGAGCAGGCAGCAGTTACTGACCACCCTGACAAACAAACAAATGTACCACTGCAGCTCTGGAGTACAGCCACAAGCACCAATTCCAGGAAAAGGATGGTCAGGCTCTTCAGGTCACCTCTAAAACAGAGTGAAATCGTCCAGTAAAGGACAATTCAGCTCAGGAGTTTAAGAGTCTTTAATTAGCATCCAGAAGAGAATCTTCTTTCTGCACAGGCTATAAACGAAACTAAATTGCCTGGCCTCTCCAGGCACAAGGCAGAGGGAAGGCTACTGCCAGTGCTTTTTGTGTAGCAGAGCAATGTGCTGGCACTGAACTGCTCTCAAGGTGACACAGATGGCCCCGCATGTCTGCAGAGCATTCAGACACTATTGCCAAGGGGGACACAGCAAAGTCCAACTAAAGGGAAAACATTAGTGCTTAATGAATCATTTTCCAGTATGAAAATCCTTCCTTTTATTTTAGGCTACAAGGGATTCAAACCCATGCCAAATGGCTCGGTCCTCTCATTTTATTTATTAGCAGTGCATGTTTGAGACGTAGCTGTTTTCTCTTATGTGAGCAGTTTACAATTACATGGCAGTTATATAACAAAGACACTCTGCCCTTTAAAATGCCAGACTTCTTTAGCAGGGCTTTAAAGAGGGGAACATCTAAAATAGAATAACCTCCCAACAAAATACTGAAAACTTTACACAGAGAACTGCTCATGACAAGTATAAAGGAGTGCCTAGGAAAGCTAAGGAAGATACCAGCAATACCAGGAGGGCTTGCAAATCCATCAATGGGTAATAGTTATATGCAACAAAGGAAAAAGCAGACGATTTTCCACATAAAAATACATTTCCTATACATGAAAAAAGGATATATTCTGCAATGCCTGCCTTCCCTATATAATTGCAAAGAACCTCCAAAATTACTTGTTCCAATTCTCAGAATAGACTTAGTGAGCATTTGCTGATTTCTGTGTTCCAAGTACTAGAAACAAAACCCAAGGCTGCTGCTTCTAGGCACCTTTCAAGACTGAAGCAATAGGTTTCTTAGCCAGAAGCACACAGTGAGGGAGCTGACGACAAGAGCAGTGTGAGCCAGTACCTGTGATCGCCCTTCGGATCTCTCGCGCTGCTTCCTCCCGCATCTCAATGGAGGCTTGCTCGCTGTACCAGGCTGCGTGTGGGGTACAGATCAGGTTTGGTGCATCCTTCAAGGGGCCCTGACTAAAGCTAAATGAAAATTTAAAACAAGATCAAATGACAAAAAAATACTGGGGGGCAAAGGGAAAAGCAAGGTGGGCAATCCTGATGGATTTGTACATACACAGATTAATTTCTACAACACAAAATAATTGCATTTCTATTCCTTATTGAGTTTGTTTATAATTCTGTTAACTTAATGTATTATTTAGGGTATAAATAAGCAACAATCACTTTTTATAGACTCAAAGGGTGGAACTTCAGTATAGCAGCAACATTAGCTTCTGTCCAATGCACTTACTGTAACTACAGTCACTGCCACTCCAGTTCTGGGGCAGAAATGCATAAAGGAAAACCCAAATTAATTTAGGATGCCATTCCATTTGTCTAGGTCATCACAATTTTACTTTTATTGCATTAAATAAAAAAGCTCTTCTCTTTCTGTCAGTATGACATCTAATCATTTAAAGAAAAAAATCTTACAATTATTTCCAAATCAGAGGTGTGTCCATCAGCAGCCTCAATTCTTTTTGGATAATTCAAGTTTTTGGTTTTTTTTGTTTGTTTTTTTTTTTTAATTTTTAGCTGTTTTTTCTTTCCCATTCCTTTATAGAAACTCCACAGAAAGAAGGAAATTTACAGATTGTTTTTTAGGGAAAGCAATGAATCTGTGTAAAAGATACACAGATACAAAAGATATCACAGATACAAAGCAGAGAAACTGAAAATAATGGAAACTTGCTCCTCCTAGTCATTTCCAGTTTTAATAATCTTGCAGTCGACTGTAACAGGAGAGCAAATATTTTAAGACAAAAGCGTGCTTTCAGGGTTGGTCATAATTCATAAAAGGATAGATTTCATCTGTAGTTCAATAAACATCAAAATATCTGGCAAAACTCTTGAATAGAGTGCGTGCTGCAATCAGATGGACATGCAGCACTGCAGCCAAAGGAAACTGTGGCTGCAATCCTGCAGCTGGATCTCTGCACGTGGCATCTCCATGCAGGAAATGGGGATTCTAGAGGGGCACTGGGCTGCTTGTGCACATCCCAGATAGAACTGGGAGTAAGGAGCTGCAAGTCCCCTGAGCTGCTACACTCTGGCTTTGCACAGCACCACGGCATTGCAATGACCACCTTGAGGAGTAAATGAACCCAGGGTATGCATAAATAAAATTAAGTTTTTCTGATGTGGCATCATGCCTCAGCAGATATAAAATTTCTGACAAAAAGGATATTATTCAATTTTTTCAAAGGTTCTATTTCCCCCTCAAGCTGGAATGAGAGATACTGTCCTCTCTCCAGTCTTTGCAACCTGCCCTGAATCTGTTCTTCTTCAAAAACTTATGTGGATTGTTCCAGTTAAAAATAACAATTTTCCCTGCCCAGCCTGAAAAAGGCTTGTCACATGCAAGGACTAAGCCCCAGCAGTCTGTTCTCAAGCCTCAAGGACATAAGAAATGGGCTCATTTTGATGAGGAGTGCTGATATGTCAATGGCAATGCCACTGAGGGCCGTGGTGCATTTCTGCCTGAAACACTGCACTTAGTCATTCAGAAACTCAGTCTTGTGCTACCAGCCCTGCTGCTGACAGCAGAGTGACTACTCCCCTTAGGAAGGGTAAAACAAAATAAAACCTGCACTCTGACAGCCTTCCTGAACCTTTTTTTGCAACCTCTCACACACTTATGGCTTTCCTGCAGAGGCAATATCTGGACAAATGTATTTTCCTTCAGAAAGGTGTCACAAAGCACTTCCCACACCACATCTCAACTCTTTGCCTTTGGAAGAGCCTGTTCAGGCATCATTTGCCTCCAGAGCTGCATCAGTGGCAGAGGGGCACTCTCCTCAAAGCCATGGCCAGGATTTGAACTCAGGTTCCTGATATTTCTACTAAATAAACCCACTGGATTTGTTTTAGTTTTCTTTTTAAGGAATTAAATCTTGGATGTCACTTTTTTCACTTCTAACCACATACACAAACTCTCTCTAGATTTGCATTAATCCAGTGCTGCACAGATTCACGTTGCTTTGCTAAGGAATATTTAGCTACCAAATAAAACAGAAAACTCAATTTACTTGTTGCTGTTGATTGTATCATGCACTAAGACTTAAAAATAAGAAAGTGAACAAAATAAAAAGAAAAGAAAAGGAAAAGCACCTGAATGGTTCTGACTCATGTACATCTAAGGCTGCCCCTCGTATCCTTCCTTCCTTCAGGGCCTGTGCAAGTGCTTTTTCGTCTACTAACCCACCTCGAGCTGTGTTGACCAGGAAAGCCCCTTGTCTCATCTAGGGAAAGTTAAAAACAAGAATGATGAAATAAAAATAAATGAAATAAAATCGTTGTGGCATTAGTTTTTTACTCAAAAGAAGCATCCATTACAACAAAGGCTATTCAGCTGGTTTAAACTGTAACAGTTGTCTTCCCTTTCCATTGGAAAGTACCATCAAATGTGATGCTTCTAACATAAAATGCTATTTCACAGCACTTAATAACCTTTTGTTTCTTGTAAGTAGTGTCTCTTAATAGAAGCCTTGTTTCAGATATTGAGCAGTAACATGATCAAAAGGTACAACTGTGCATATGAAAGTGACAGATCATTTTATGCCTTTTTATTTCACTGTGAAATTGCATGAGACAGAAACTACAGCACATTCTTAAACAAATTCATATTTTGTGGCTTTCAACTTTCACACAAATAAAAGCCTACATGAATTTTTCAGAAAAATCAATGCTTTTGGATTTTCAAACACTTTTCCCTTTAGTTGCCAAAACACAGTAGATGTATGCATTATTTATTTTTGTTACTTCAGCTTCCTCCTCCCCTGTGAGACTTTTCAAATAAAGGTCTAAAGAATCCTTCTATTATTCAATTAAAAGGCATGAAAATGAATTTGGTTGAGAACGCCGTGTGCCCAGGAGAGAAGCTGTGCTGTGCATTGTGCAGATTAGCATTGCAGATGACACTACCGTCAGTATGGGGAGAACTACAACAATTTACACCATAATACATCCACAACTTGAAAACAAAGTGGCAGTTTAAATAAGAGAAATGGTACTGAAATAAACATAAATTACAACATCCTGCTTCCAGCCACCCTGGTATTTCATCTTTGACAGATGTCTCAACACTTCTGTGCATGAAGGAAAGCACGTGAAGGGCAGGAACCATGGAGAATATGAATAATGGAAATCTCATTTTGTACCAACTCCATCTCTCAAGAGAAAAATACGCAAACCCCAACATTCTGACACCAACTCAGCTTCATGAAACCTACACGTCAAACTAAACCTTAGGTAAATGGATCCTTACACTCAAATACTGATTCAAAATGCCAATTTCACCACCAACAAGGAGGTTTGAATAAGTCAGTTGTGGTTGTTTTTTTTAATGAGGTCATACAGAATACTAATGTGCACATGCCTGCAGTGTTTTATAAAGAAAGAACTCACCATATTTTACTGGCCAGCTCTCAAGGGTTAATGTGGCCCTGCCTCTGTCCATCTGCAGGCTCCTGGGCCTACAGGAGATCCATCCGCACAGCAAAACCCAACTCCAGTTACAGGGGCAGAACTAAAGGATGCTTCTCTCAGCTTTATGTGATTAATTTGGGAATGAGAACAGCACAAAAACTGGGGCAGGATCTTAAGCTGCTCTGGTAACAAGAGATTCCTTATGGGAACAATCAGTGCCCCTCCAGTTTCTGGATCAGTTGTAGGAACTGCACCAAAACCAGCACAGGAGGGCTCACCCAAGAGCCCCTCACAGCTGTGCAGACACACCATAAAGGTTTGTGGGAGCTCATACACCCTTCCCATTTCTGGGCAAACTCCCAGCTGCAGTTGTAAGTACAGCTTGGTGTATTTACAGGCCCTCTGAAGGACATGAGCATTTTACTTAAAGTGAACCCTGCTAAAATCTTCTGTCCAATCTGTCCAACAACCTTGCTTGAGTTTTCATTTTAGGACTATTTACAAAACTCCAGAACTAGCACTAAGACACTTTCAAATCAAACAGAACATGACTGCATACATGCATTCTAGAGGGAATGAATTGTGTGACTCATGATAAACTGTCAGGGTGGATGCAGCTGGAGATGATCCTTAACAATGGGTGGAAGCTTGAAAGAGCTTCACAGCTGGAACTGCTGACGTCTGGTAAATTCACCTACACTGAACCTGCAGAGCTGCTTTATGAAAGTATTGTGTTTAAACCGCAGTTTTTTCTCCAATCTGTATAACTAAAGATGACCTCAGTCTCTTAAGAGCACAAGTTCATTGAAACACTTCTCTGAGCTACTCTGGGACTCCAAGGACAAGCAGGATGGCTTTACAGAATAATGATAAATTCACTAGAAAAGTTAAAGAGAAGACAGACACCAAATTTTCAAAGACACTTGAAGTGTATGTCAGTTCAGACTCCACAAAGTTCAGGGTGAGATTTCTGTGAAATGAGATGCACCATACTTCTCTGTACTTTGTTTAAAAGCTGAGCATGACATGAGCATGCAGTATTGGACAAGAAGGGTATGCAATGCTCTCTAGAAATTCCAGGCCAACTCCAGCATCTGTCAGCCTAAATCAGAATATGCTCTACACAAACTATGCAGTCAGAGGGTTACAATTTCATGGGTTTCACATCCACTTTACTATCCAGACTGCCTCACCCAAACTCCTACCCAAAGCAAGAACTATCATCTAACACTTTAATTAATCCTTGCTTTGATCATGAAGGATAACAAATAAGAAGATAAATGCTTACTTAAGATACTTTCCAGTACAGAGTTTATTACAGGCATTTCATTTCAGATGGCATTACTCAGTTTTAACAACATGTTTTCCTTTGTTTGTTTCTGTGATTAATGTGCTGTGCCTTCTCCAAAGCTCAACACATTTCTCTGCCTCCACTCAAAAACTTTCTGTGGTGAGTTGGCCCAAAGTTCACAACTGCTGTGTAATAAAGTGACCAATGCTCAGTGGTCCCATGGAATTCAGTGTGATACTTTTTGGTTTGATGTCTGCTTGAAAAGACATCTCACTATGTAATAACCACTGAATGTACCCAGCCATACAACAGAAGACAATATTCAAGGCAGGGTGACAGAGCTTTGGTTTCATTTTAAGCTTCTTAATTTTTTAGAGTTTTAAATTCCAAATCCTGATTTTATGTTGTGATGGATTTGCAAAATCCCTAAACTCTCAAATCAAGAAGTGTGCTGTACTGTCAGTTTTGTGCCATGGTCCTACATGATTGTGGAACATGCTCAGTAAGTTCTGAAGTTCAGGACTAGTGGGTACAAACTATTTCTCAGAAGACAAGCAATGATTTTACTGCAAAAGAGTGCTACTGTCATTGTTACCATCATATAAACCCACTATATATAAAGAACAGCCAAATCAACTATGCTGTCTTAGGGTTTCTTTACATTGACTCCATTCTTATGTCTCAGAGTTTTACTTCTGGCTGTTACCTACACTAAAGCTGGAGTCAAACATTTTCATTAAATGTTTGGCTTCTATTATCAAATTTTTCAACAATGGAGCAGTACTACACCCAGATTTTGAAATTATTTTATTATTTTGTGTATTACCTATAACTTTATGGAGAAGTTAGTACTGATTCCAAGAAACATTATTTTTCCCAATAATGCAATGCTGTAAATGAGCTCCATCCATTAAGTGCTCTGTGAGCATCAGGACTGAGCACAGGGGGGAGCCATTTAGTCATAATCCTTAAATTGCTTCAAAGGAACTCAAACTGAGGGACAACGGTGAAAGGCAGAATTGCCACCTGAAAATACACATGTAAAGGAAGGAGCTACTACAAGACACAGAAAAAGTGCTTTTACATCAATGCCACTTCATTAAATCTCAGTAATATTTAGAAGAGCAAATTATTTCCACAAATGCAATGTTACCGAGCCAAAAAGACAGTAAAAGCAACAATACATAAACAACCAGCTAGTTCCTAATCAGTTATAGGCCTGTTTGATCTCAGAGCAGCAGAAGAGAAATATTTCTATCAAATGAGAATCTACGTGTTTACAGAAATAAAGGCGATACAGAGCTGGGAGGCAGCCCTGGTGCGGAGGCACCCTCAGAGATGATTACCTGCTTTATGGTGAAGTCGTTGATCAGATGGTGGTTGTGCTCGTTCAGGTTGCAGTGCAGGGTGACGCAGTCGCTGTGGAACAGCAGGTCCTGCAGAGTGCTCACGCGCTGCAGCCCCAGCGCCCGCTCCATGCCGTCCGACAGGTACGGGTCGTAGAAAATCACACTGAAGCCAAAGGCTTTGGCACGGAGGGCCACTGCTTGCCCAACACGCCCTGCAACGAGAGACACGCCGTGAGAGCAGGTGTGAGGCAGCTGGTGGGTAAGGTGGCCTCTCCTGCCCAACGGGAACCTTGTACCAAACCCTAACACTCTGTACAGCGACTGCAGGAAAGGGAGGCGTCTCCCCATCGCGCCCAGATCATCACTGCGGTCAGAAATGGCACACCTGGGCTGTTTGACACTGCCTTGGAACAAAGCAGGAGCTTTGCACCTTTTGTCACCAGCTGTGTGAAATGCCAGAAGATGTCACGTAATCTGCAATAATCTGTAATGCAAGGCTTGCCTGCTGGGCCTGGTTATGGCAAAACACCGCTGCCTGTGAGCACATCCTGCCGAGGGCTTATCCCTACCCATGTCAAACCAGCTGGCTTTAATAAAAAGCCATAAAATTAATCCTCAAAAATGGGTGCAATAACAGATAATTTGTTTAATCTGAAGCGCAACCATTCTCAATACATGGAATCTCCTTTCTGGTATTTTTTTTCATTTTGAGTAACATCCTCCCAGCATTAAAATGCCTACAAGAATTCTGTCGTGTAAGGCTTTAAAATAAATTCTATTCAGCTACCTGAATGATAAACAAATAAAGTTGGTCATATAGCATCTAGCTAAGAGGACTGCAGTCCCACTGGGAATTGACACTGAACTTTGCTTTTTTGTTCCACTTCCCTTACTGTCAGATTTCAGAGCTGTATGGGCAAGACTCCACACCACACGTACCAGGAGGTGTGTACTTGCCTTTGACACACTACCAGTCACACAGAGAGGGAAAAACCCTCTGAGCACATCTAATGAGTTACAGGCATTTTGAAGAGTGAGAACTAACACACTTTCCAAGTTAGAAATTTACAGACCAGACATTCACATTCGAGTACTGCAAATGTTGGATAAAGATGTTTCAAAAGCATCACTTGACACACCGTAATAAAAATGCCTAATTTGAAAAACAAACCCCAAAAAAGTCAACAAATTTTCCTTTGTAATGTCTAAGCATCAAATCAACCCAGGGAAATCCCATCTCTTTCCAATTGTGCTTGAAGGGATTTACCTCTGCTTTTCAGTTCCTCTTTGAATAAACTTCAGAAGCCACAGGAAGAAAGGTTTTTGCTGATCACTTAATGTGAACACAGCAATTCTGCAGTGCTCAGTGACAGATGTGCTTGGAATATTAAACAGTATATCAATGTGACAGGGGCTGTCTGCTTTTCTTTGGGGACACCAGGTTAGAATCCTCCTCAAAATCTTTCATGTCAACACTTGCATGCATGTTATTTGTTTGCTCGCCAGGCTGTTTTTATAAATTTGAATTAGAAAATTTTCAACACAAACACTGTATTGTTTCCAAATTTTGGCATGTTCACAGCTCAAGGAATCAGTCACACAACTGTAAATATTTTTCATTTTTTTAACAAAGCATATAACTGTTACTCCAGCTCCATTCATTTTCACATGCAACATTCTGTCATCTGTTCTTTTTTTTTTTACACTCTTTACAACACTAATACCTGAGGGGATTCACAACAGCAAAATCTCTTACAACAGCCTCTCCAGTTAAAGCTACACTTCATTCACCCCACCAGGCTAATAAACCAAAGCCTTCTTCAATGGGCACAGAAGTTTCCTTCAGAAACACCAGGGAATCACATCTCTATTTCTAACCTAGAATTACCCTATTACAAATATTTCATGGGATAAAACTCTTCTGCAATTGACAATTCATATTTAGTCTTAGTTATTAAACAACTACACACAACTGGACGTAAGGAATTTGCCAATTTCTTTTTCAATTACCATCTGACATAAAGAACAACCACAAAACTATGACTTTCTTTTTTTCTTTCCTGAAAACTCTCTATTATATAAGACTCTCCTGGGCATGAGGGGTGGTTCAAAACCTACCTCAACACACTGAGGACAAAACAGCACACAAAGCATCCCACCTTTGGGACAACTCTATGGTAAGAGCATATCAAATTGTTATGAATATTCATGGCTGCTTCCAGGCAGGGCAAAATCTTAAGCTCAAAACTTTAAATTAATTTACTAGTTGGCAGTGTGAGAAAAATGCAGAAAATAAATCTTGCATACAATTGCAAAAAAAAGCAGAAAGCAGCAAAAGTGTATTTTCAAGGAAATCAAAGTTCTAGCAAAGTCCATTCATCATTTCAGAAGATCTCCTGTTACAGCCTCATCCATTCAACTCCCCCACAAGTCTCCCAACTCTCCTCAACCCAAATACCCCAATTTGTAGGTGTGACTGACCTTGACCCTGCCAATGACCTGACCTGAGTGTGACAGGGCAGCAGCTGCAGGTCAAGGACCCTGCTCAGCCCCTGGCCAATGCACACTCATCCTCTGCTGGTATTGCAGAGTTTTATAAAATGACCCTGGTTCCATGGAAATGATGATGTTGACCTGCCTGAAGACTTGCATGGAAAGAAAAAGTGCTTTCACTTAGCAGCTGTCCCCTGCCTGTGCAACAGCAGTGGAGAATATGGGTAATATTTCCTCCTCCTTGGAGAACTCTGAAATGTGGAGAGTGCTGCTCTGTTACACTTCCTGCTGAGCACATTAAGAGAGCCAGTAGGACTGCTAAGAGTAGATCATTTACTGCAGAGTAACACCACCCAACTCTTAGGCCTTATTTACTTATAACACAGGTTAGTAACTTGGCCAAGCATCTAGGTAGGGCAGTGGGACTGCTGAGAGAATAGAGCAGGTGAGGAAAGACAAACGGAGTGATGACATTCACTGTGATGTGGAGACAAATTTATTTAAAAGAATTTCACCTTTCTTGGGTGAGGAAATGCATTAGTCATCAGCATTTCTCACTGAGAAGGAAGGGAAAGGGAGTGCAACTTCACTGCTGTAAAAATATCATTAGAGCAGAACCAGGCCCAGATGTCTATTCAGCCAAGTACTTACATGCTGCTGCTGCTAAATATTCCTCCTTAAAAAAACCCACAAACCCCCATATTTCTAGATACAAGGTGAAAAGGCAGCTTTTTAAATTTCTTTTCTAAATGTGGGACTTACTATCCACACTTGTGATGCAACATTTAAAATGTAGGACACTGGACAGTAATAAAGATTAAAAGTGACAAAGACAGCTGTTAAATGATGTGATATTATTATTTATGTAAAGCTCAAAGAGTCAGACATTCACAAAGACAGAAAGAGGCAAGGGCTGTGCCCTGAGGAGCTCAGGGGCTAACCAAACAACACGACAATGACGGATGGGCCCCAATAAGCACACGAAGGAGGCATTATGCTCTTGAGTCCCTGCTTATCTTCAAGCTCAATACAAGCAGAGGATGAGAGATGGGGTTAACTTTAAAGGAGGAACACAGAGTAACAGGATTAAGCAGGACAGACCAAGTGTCAAAGCAGGAATATGCATGAGAGGAGGGAGAGAGAGTGGGTGATGGAAGGAAGGCAAGTGAGTCACGAAACTTGGCTAGATCAGTGGATAAGGAAGTGAGTAGCTGAAACTTTGGAGACACAGTCATTCCCCAGCACAGAGATAGGCAGGAGCTAGGGTGTTTCTCTTTGGCAAAGAGTAAAGCCCAGGAGCAGATGTTGAGAAGGTCTGCAGTTAGCTGTTGCAGCAGCAGTGATAAATTTAAGCAACCCACTGCTGAAGAGAGCACAAGTTTGAAGACAAGAATAGACAAACACAGTGGTGGCTGAGAGAAGATGATCTCAGACACACATTGAGGACAAAGGACAGAAACTGAGACACGACAGAAACAGAGGAAAGGGCTGAGCAACAGATGATGAGAACTGTTTATTTTGTGTGCAATACATCCACTTCATAGCATCTGGGTGGATCCCTTCTGACACTGACATGTCTAAATAATAAACTGAGGCAAAACTCCAGATGTAGGGAGAGGACACTGGTGAAGAAACACCACCTAAGGACAACAGTCTCTGGTTGTAAAGGCAGGTTGGAGTCTGAAACTCAAGACAGCTAACCTCTAGCAGTGAGCTGGACTAGAAAAGGGTGCACATCATAGCCTATGTGCCTGAAGTGCTCACACAGGAATTCTGGTACATCTTCTAAGTCTACAATTTTACTCTTCACTAATACATAGATTCAGAGGAGTTTGTTAGAACAGGTCTGATTCAAACTGTTGTGCCTATTCACACACATGCACAAGAAGGAAGAGGGGAAGTTTTCAAAAGTGACTTTACAATTTAGTATTCTTTGAATATTCTATGGTAGGAAATAGATAGGAACAACATAAGGCTAGAGATAATGACTGGTCAAAAACTAACAGAAGCATGCCCTTAAAAATCAGCTTTTACTACTTTTTAGTGTAACATGCACACAAAAGGCTTGCTTTTCAAAACTAAAACCTAGCATTTGGTAAAGCTTTATAAGCATACTGGCAATCTGATTATCCATTTATTCCTCTATACTTTTCAGTCACTGAGAACAAAACCAGCAAAACTCACTTAAGGAAGTCAATGATGAAAGAGTTTTTCTTTCTAATCTCAAATCTGAATTTATTCAGTAAAAACACCAAACTGAGTTACAGCAGTACAGATATCTCCAACAAACATGCACATTGCATGTGAGCCAAAGCTTAAGTTTCAAAAACCAGGTATGAATTTCCATTTTGGAAACACTGTAGGCAACTGTCTATGACTTAGGTACAGATGCTGTGACTGTGAGCACAATAATCATTGTGTGTTTTAATCAGATGCATAATTACATTAGTATAGATTTGAGAGAGCAGCTTCACGTCATGACTAACTTCTTGAAAATCCTATTTTAAAGGCAATTCTTTGGTTGTAAAGATGGTTCTGATGTACTGCATGCTCATTTAAATGAGCACTATGTAACACCAGGCTATTTTCAGCTTCCAAAAGTAAGAGTTCGAGGCTGGAGTTACTTGACAGCAATGTGTAACTGGAGCAGTCATTTAAATATGATGCTTTGTTGTCAAAATCATATTACTAATTCCTGTGGATGAACAGCACAGCAATTACATCCACAGTCTATCAGATCTGTGTAAGACAAGCACATGACTGAATAATTTTTATATAGAAACTGACTTGCTTGTTTTTCTTCTCTACTTCTGTAACAGACAGTAATTAATTCATCTCTAGCAAGCCTGTCCATCTGTTGGATGCTGAAAAACATTTAGGGTCACTCAGAGAGGTAAGTAGGTGATTTTATTAGGTCTGGAAGCATTTCAAAATTTCTTGCATATATTCTTCCTCTCATTAGAGTTGAAATACAATTTCACATCCACCTCAATCAAATGCACACAAGAACTGCTCTGCAGGGTGTTACTGAAGAAAAGACTTTTTAGTTATGTAAAAAACTGAAAAAGGAAGAAAGTCCAAACAAAATCAGATATGAAATGGAAAAGGGATAAAACATACAAGTAACAGGGCTGAAGTAGGAGGATTCTTGTCCTGGAAAAGGGAAGTGATGGTGTCTCCTCTTACGAGTAGGCAACATGGCAACAGAAAGATGCTGCCATCTTATTGTACGTAGGAGTTCCACACTGTTGTCTCCTTATTGCAAAAGCTTCACACCTTCTTAGTGCTTCTCATGGGCAACTCCTCCAAGCATTGACTCTTACTCTTTCACAAAGCACCCAACTGACTCCAGTTCCCTTCCAAACCAGCCACCCCACTCTTTTATAGCATCTTCTTCTCATTGCTTACAGCTGTGGCCTGTTAAAGTCAGGCCTGTTCCTAATCTCTGATAATTGGCCCAGCTGCAACTCCTTAGGGGTAAGATTATTTTCTAGACTCTCGTTATTTTCTTATATTCTCTCCCTCTACAGAACGACATACAGAAACTCAAAGAAATAAGAGAACATTAAAATAAGTTTTCTGAGGAAGAGGGAGAACATTTGAGTTACGTAATCTACAGGAATAACCGCTTGCCATGGAGCGAACAAACGTTCCATTTCTACAGCTCCATTCCTCACTTTTTTAAAGCGATGGGCAGCAAGGAGCACGACAGCAGCCGTGAGGAGAACGTACCCAGTCCAATGATGCCCAGGGTCTCCCCTCGGATGCGGGCAGCCCCCGAGGCCACCTCCCGGATCTGCTCCACGCTCTGCACCCGCGTGCCCTCGCGCAGGGCCTGGTGCAGCCAGGTGGTTCTCCTGTACAGGTTCAGGATGTGGCACATGGTGGAATCCGCGGTCTCCTCCACGGAGGCGGCTGGCACGTTGCACACGGCGATCCCTGCAGGCAGCAAGCACAGGAGGCCAGTTGCCAAACAAAGTTCATTTCTTCCATTTAACAGCAATACAGGAGCACGATGTTTGAAGTCAACACCTATTTCAACATGTCTTGCACAAATAGTGAGCTTCTGACTGTAATGGCAGGCAGAGTACCTGACATAATAGTTGACAACTATGTGCCAACTTATTTCTCTGATTTTTTATTACTAATTATCATGCTTTTATGTATTGCAAACTAAAACACTGAATCACAGAAGGAAAGCACTGAAGATGTCTGATAGTTTAGAACATGGTAAGCATTTTACATTTCCACTGAGCTTGGTGCTTTGAATAACCAAGAGAAACC
Organism: Ammospiza caudacuta; assembly: GCF_027887145.1. Classification (NCBI taxonomy): domain Eukaryota; kingdom Metazoa; phylum Chordata; class Aves; order Passeriformes; family Passerellidae; genus Ammospiza; species Ammospiza caudacuta. The sequence continues at coordinate 77,544,428 of NC_080596.1, forward strand.
TGCCTTGCTCTCAACAGTGTAGTCAATGATCAGAGTTTAGGTTTAATTGTGAGTTAGCCTTCCACCACTGGATAAATACCCTCCCAAAAGCTATCTGTGCAAATTAAAAAAGGATAAAATAATTTATACAGCCTTCACAGGATGACTGTTAGTAATTCCACATCATGTGTAGGTAATCATGATACAGGGAAGGACAATCTGTTACACATTGCACAGAGGTTTTTAGAATTACAACAAACCAGATCCCAGTCCTTTCCTGGTCCCCCACATTAAGGGAACCCATCTAATCATCAATAGGAAAATGCAAAATCTGCTTCTCCATGGCATGCAAAGGTAATGACAAATAAGTCCATGTTCCTAACAGCTGAAAAGTCACCAGCTGAAACTAGCATAACATCAAGCAGCCTAAATTGTTACAACCACAGAAAAGTTTGGAAGGTGGATCATTGATTCAAGACTCACAATAAGCCTATTTTACTTCAAAAACAGAAGCAACAATTTATTTCAATTACATGCAAACTATCCCATTCTGCTTTTTACCTTCCAGTACTCAACAGACAGTAGTTAAGCAAAATGCTTGAAAAACTTTGTGTCCTTTTGGACTTGTCTCTCTTCAGTCTTTCCATGTACTGCATGTTCTCTCTCTAATCACCAGCTCCCACAAATGTTTGTTTCTCAGTTCTGCTGACTGAGACAACAAACAGCACGCAGTATAATTTCATGGTGGAGAAGAAAAAAAGTGTTTTGTATCTAAAAGCACCCAAGAACTGTTTTTACTGTTTGGGATTTTACATAACTAGATATTCAGTAAGTCCTCAGCTAATACCTGAGTATCTTAGAAGCAAAGAAGAAGAATAAACATTCTCTTCAAAAACAGCACCAATAGTAATATGACAAATAATAAGCTCATGCTATATTTATCTATGTTTTACATTCAAATGCTTTTATTCTGCTGCCCAGTACTCTTTTACAGCTTTCTCTACATCACTAAAAACCTGCACAAGGAACTTACAGCACTATTTTTCTTTCCTCTGCTGCAGAGATAAGCCTGTCTGCTGAGTCACTGCCCCTAAGACTTACAAGAAGATATACCAGCATCATTTGCTGGAATATTCATCTTGGCATCCTGCTAACACCAATGGGAGAAGGAAATTCACCATTTTTAAAATGGGGAAAAAAGCTTGACTGGGAGGGAGAGGTGAAAGACTGAAAAATAACATCCCTCTAAGTACCTCACATTAAACACTTGCATTTGTTTATACAAAAAAAGTCTTTCATGGAGCAACGATGCAGGTTTTAGATGGCAATGTAAATTAAATAAATGTGTCTCCTAATAGCTGCCATTCAACAAAATTATGCTTTAAAAGGAGCTTAAAGAATTGTATTATGTATTTCGGAAGAAGAGCAATATACCTTCTTCCCTAATAGGTTTCCTTAGGAAACTGAGGGAACAAAAGTCAGATAAATTCTCTCCTGAACAGCAGGAATTTATTTTTCTCAATTTTTCTTCAACTCTAAAAGCACTCATTTTTGAGAGGCAGAGACATAGCAAACCACAAAAAGCAGCAAGAGAGAGGCAAGGAAATGAAGAGACATTTCACATGGGAAAAGACAGCACACTCTCATCTCATCCCCTGATCAGTGCTCCCTTTCCTTTCCCACTGCTTTCAGTGATGTTGTGCACAGGTCCAATGCTGAAAAATGCAGGTGGTAACAGGCATTACCTGGCTCCCACTTCACTGGCATCCAGCTACACCCACTACTTGTACGTATTTTCTAGTCAACTATTAATAAAGTGCAGAAAAAGCATATTTTATCCAAGAAACACATATTTTCATGCTTTGTAAGAAGATTAAAAGTGCTAATATAAAATAATGCTAAGTAGGAAAAGCTGGTAACAACCCCATGTGCCAGCTCTACGAAAAATAAGAAGTTACTACAGGAGTTCAGGAATACATTGGACTCTGGTCTAAATCTACATTTCAAAAGCAAATCAAAGCCTTTTATAAAGAGCAAATCACTCTCACATTACCTCCTTAAGATTTGCATTACTAACACCAGTTCAACAAATGGAAGGCTCTCTGTCTCAGTAGTGTTTCAGCCCAGCCATTTCACCCAAACTTAATATTAAAATCAGAGATTTTACTGGAATCTTTCCACCATTTACTGGCTTTTGACAGAGTGGACAACAATATTTTTAAATTAAAAGATACACAACCAGGTTGGACCCTCAACTTTATAAGTCAGTCTGATCACAAGACAGGAACCGAATGATGAGGAAGGTGGCCATTTAGCATTTCATATGAACAAGAATTTCCCAAATTTGCTGTGTACTCTAGCTTGAGGAATTATGTGGCTGCATTTAGGTTGTAACCTGGGTTACAAGCCAGCACAGAGACCTGCAGAAGAGACAGCCAGCAAACCTTCAAAGATCTTCCTCTTATCAGGGATTTTCTGCACTAACTGGGCTCCTGACTGGTCTGAGCCTTTGATCTGCACCTACATTTTGGCTTTTGATCTAGGATTTTACCCCAGGCCACTCTCTCCACACACACAGGTTTTCTGAGGCTCACAACACACGTCTGACTGTGCACCAGTTAAAGCAGGCAAAACACAGCCTTGCCCCCTTTCAGCCCTGACCTGGCCTTTATAAACTCAGCAAGGAGTGGTTAATGCCACCATTCCAACAGGTGAATGTTCTTTTACCATCAGCTGATAAACAGATCACACTACAGCTCCTCACTACAGCACTGGGGCTACTGCTACGACTAAGCACTGCCACACCGAAATAAATGTTTCCAAGATCTTTCCAGAGCAGAATGGAAAACATACTTGGTCTACACAATCTTGGAAAAGAAAATCTTTACTCCAAGTGGTCTGACCTGACCTCTAGATTACAGATAGGAGGTAGTTTAACCTAAAGTAAGAAAAGTACAGATGAGATAGTTGCTTTTCTTACAGTCAAACATCAAGCACCATCTCTTCATAGTTCCAGTAGCTGAATTTATTCTGAAGAAGCAACAACTGATTCTCCTATAAAACTGGTATTTCTATTTTATGGACTGGTTTAGTACTAAATCTCATGCATCATAAATAAGTCTCAGACAGTTGATAATGATCTCATTTTTTATTCAAACAGAAGTAGTATGCCAAAATGTTGGAATTATATTTTGTAATTAGATTACAGCAGAAGTAGTTAAAATATACAATTGGGGTAAAAAAGAAAGAGATGAAAAATTATGGCCTTTCTCCTTAGGTTTATATTGAGCAGGCAGATTGTCATCCTGCCACAAAGCTGTTAATATTATCACTTAATTAACTAATGCTAGTATCTCCATAATGAGTTTTATACTCTGATGGGAAAATTATACAGCTTACATATGATACTAGTATAAAATACACAGAACACATTAATACAAAGATTTAGATGCTATCAGATTTCTAGAGGCAAGTATAAGATGCAAAATAAAGTCTGTAATAGCCATACCTAAATCTCCAGCAGATTTGATGTCAATATTATCAAAACCACTGCCAATTCGGACAATTATTCGAAGTGCTTTAAATTTCTCCAGGTCTTCTCGAGTTAAAGTTATAGTGTGATACATCAGGGCACCCACTGCTTCATTTAGTACCTAGAAAGTAAATGAAGAAAAAACAATTGGTTCTTTTGTTTTTACAGAATCTCAGCTTAATCTCATACACATATTCTCAAGTATAAAAGACAGTAAAAGCATTAAATACAGATTCAGGGTTTTTTTTAAAGGTTACTTTTCTAAATATCTCTTGGTAAGTCTTCTTCATTTAAGTCTCCATTTTAGCATGATGGGATCAGCTTCCAAAGAAGTACATGATCTGTCCTTGTGTTCTCAGTAAGAGGGAAAGCTCTCCTCATTCTCCAGGAAATGCTCTGCAATGCTGACCCCAGTCCAAGTGCCACTGGACTGCATCTGCACACACAGAGCAAACACTCCCACAAACAGTGAGTATTTTATGTTTAGGCAGCTGATATTCAGCTCTGAATGGAGTAACAGAGCAGAATCTCTATACAGGCACCACTGCCCTATGAAACCACTGGATACCTGAACAGAAAACATTCAGTGATCACAAACCCCTCTGACAACAGACACTGAAATTGGTCACTTCACACACAAAACCAAAAGCGTCTGCCCCTCAGTTCACTGACACTGCAAATAAGCTCTCACTGACAGAAAACTGGATGTCACATAAATTGGTATTAACTGAGATGCCGAACGTGACATTATCCAGGAAAATCCAAAGCCTCTGAGAAATAAGAAATTGCATGAAAGTAAAAATGCTGCAGAAAAAAACCCCAAACTTGTGAGAGCACCAAAAAAGCAAAAATAAAAGACAGTCAGAAGCCCCTGACAAATAAAATTATGTTAGAGTGCATCCAACCTACACAACAGCATTTAAAACCAAGAGGTGTGGAGTAAGGAGAGGGAGAAGGGCTGTGGAGAATGGATCCAGACCTGCCCCAGCAGTTTTGAATTCTGCTACCCAGCAGTGACACTGCACCCCACACAGGTGATATCAATTTATTTTTCACACAGCAGAGACTATTTTCCTCTTTATCTGCAAACTGCACGATTTTACTTCTTCAAAACACTTCCCTGTGCTTGCACCTTCAATGCTCTAGCTAATATCCTAATGGTTCTACAAGACACAAAACATGCACACATCATTTCAGCAGCTAAGCCAGCTGTAATGAATTCACGAGATTCCTATGACACACTTCACATAAAAGTTCTGCAGAGGCTCTAAATTTCTTGTCCAGATTTTAGAGTCTGGTACATGCACAGATTCTGTCATCTGAATTACTTCTGCTCATATGAGCATTTCCTAGCGCAGTGCAAGGTCAGTAAAAATAATCAACATGTATAATTTTTAAAAAAACCATTGCAGCAAATCAGAGTCTTGCACACAGAGGATTACAATTGCTGGAACCAAGGATTTGCAACAGCGTTTAAAAATACATAAAGAAAAAATTAAAAGAAAATAAAATCAAACCCCATAAACAATGAAAGAAAAGCACTTATTACTGAATACTTCACAAAATTATTTATGCTATTTCAACATTGTTTCTGGACTGAGAACTTCAGTTCTAACTCAGATAAAGACAAGATTCCTTTGAGCAGAATTTGCATTTACTAGTAAGAACTGCAAAAAAAATTACAAATTACACATCCTTCAAGAATTCAGCTACAACATAATTCAAAGACCAGCTGTAGGCTCAGATCTTATAAAATGATTACACACACAAAACTCCTTGATTTTAATGGTGCAAACAAGTCCCTTGGAGATGACATGCAGCAGCTCCCAATCAGAAAGACTGCACTCACAGGATGTGTCACCTTGAGCTGTTACACAGGGCCAATAAAAACCCAACACAGCTTTGGGTTTGCTTTTCCAGTCACATTACAGCTGGCACGACCAAGCCCGGGGTATCCCACACAAGAACCATCCCTCTTAGGAAAGGAAAGCCCCCCTCAATGCCCTCAGGTTATTTCTGCTCCCACTAGAGGCTGAAATAAAATTGTTCAAGGATCTCCCAGCCTCAGTGTGTGGAAATTTCTTCCAATTCAGTTGCAGCACTTGTTGCTTCAAGCCTCAAGGTCAAGTTTAGATACCCTGGCTATCTCCAACAAGCCATGTCCCCTGCCCTGGGCTGTATCGCTTACTTTCCCCCAAGGGCTGCTGTGGACGCCTGTGCTGCAGCAGAAGCCATCCCCTGTGCAGCTGTCAGATAGGCAGAAAGCGAAGCTCAGAACGACAAGGACACACCCTGAGGCTGTGACAGCCAGAGCCTCTCTCCCAGCCCCGGTGGTGAACTCTGGGGCTGCAGATCGGCCACTGCATCAAGGGCTGCATCCAGCAGGGCTAAAGCACAGCTGAACTGCCTCACACATTTGTTTTACAATCAGTGATTCACTCTGGGAGGCAGATTTTCATTTCATAACCATGCATATTTTATTAACCCAGCCAGTCTAGACTGGCATTTGGACTCCAGGAGCACTGGTGTGGACCCATTATGACACAGTTTTTGGGCCCATCTGGGTTATGGCTTGGCACTAGGAGGAGACAGAAAAGTACTGGAAAGCTTGGGAATGTGTTCAATACAAGGGAAAATATTTCCTAGCTATAGCTTAATGCTGACACTAGCCATTTCCACAGGCAGTTATTTACCCATCACAAGGGATATGGAACAAGCAAATGCAAGTGACAAATCTCTCAGAATTTCTTTTTAGTGACTGAGCCTCTCCTAGGATTATGGGCTAGTTAGCAAGGAAATCCACTGCTAAAATTGTAATACCCTGCAAGTGTGTTTTATCACATTAATTTGATAATTTAATTATGTTACTGCCTTTTGCTACTGGACATGTGATAGAAATCTGCCAAAAAGGCAAAAAATAGTAGCGGAAAACCTGAAGTTAGAAACATCCAGTACTGGTGAATGTTAATAATGCCGCTTAGATTTAAAAAAAACAGTGAAACTTTCTGTATTTTGGAATTATTTGCATAAATTATGTTCTCAGTCATTACATATATTATATGCACACAAGAAGTCTGACAAGTCTTTCAATGAGTAAAATATAACACATGAAACTGATATCCAGCATAAATATCAACAATTCCACAAAATGAAGTGATCTTTAGAAAAAAATAACTGTGCAGAAAAGTAATTCACCGATGATTTAACAAAAGGGATGGATGCATTGAGAAAATCAGGGAGAATAAGTAATTTTTCTCCATCATTTTCCATAATGAACATAATTTTTAACGAATTCAAGAACAATTTTTTACAAGGAGATCCAACTTGTGAGTGAGATAGCAGGCAAGGCAGAAATTCCAGACCAGCCTGAGTCTGTGGCAGTCAGACCACGCTCTCTGATGATTTCTTGCAAGGAAAGGCAATGGAAAAACCTGAGAGAAAATGAGCAGAGCCAGCTGTGCTCCTCCAAGAGGCACTCCTGCTTCCATCACACCACAGCTGAGCCCTGTGGGAAGGGAGGATCCGAGGCAAAGGCTGAAACGGGGGACATGAGCTGGGTTCCTTCTGTTACCCAATTATTATGGAGCTCACCTGCCTGATTTCTATTCCTTCAGACTTCCTTTCCAGCTGACGCCAGAGCTCACTGCTGAAAGCCTTTTTTCACTCCCTGTTCCATGGCTGACAGCTTTTCCCATCACAGCAGCCTGGACAGGTCTTTCTGCTGTTCTTCAAGCTCAACATGACTACTCTGCTTTCACAACATGCCAGGTCACCAAGGCTCTCAGGGAACAGATGACAGTAGTAGGAGACACTTCTATTTCCAAGAATTTTACAAATCATGAGTACTGATTATCCAAGGTTTAAATCGTTCTGCATGTTTTCCCCATCTACACTTTTTTCTTTCTTCTTTCAGTACCACACTATTTTAACCATCATGCTGAACATCACAAAGTCACCACTGTTACATACACATCTCATTATCTGGGGAAGAACTCTGAACATCTTGCTTACTTTTAGAAAAACAAATCACATGCTAAGAACTAAACAGCAAGGCCTTCTCTTCTTGGAGCATCTCAAGACACTTCTAGATTTGACTATGAGAGGCTGATCCCAGACACTCATGGATCAAATCCAGAGCACAGAAACATAACACAGTAAATGAAATGCCAAACTACTTCAGTGCAGAGACAAAAACAAATTATAAATTACAAGATGAATATGACAAACTCTTCATCTTAAAAACAAAAATCATCACTAGAAAGTGCTGTATTGAATCCAGTTCTAGAAACTACAAAGTGTTGCATTTCTTGGACTTGAAATTACATGTGTCATCTCTAAAAGAATTATGTTCCAGTGTCACCAACAGACTTGAAATATTTTGCACATTTGGGTGGAACAAATGTACTTCACCAAAACGGAGTAAGCCTTGCCTTATTTAACTTGCAAAAAGCAGCTGCATGTTGAATTTGTAACCAATAGTCTGTCACATGGGGAAGGCTGCAGAGACTCAGAGCTACAGCACTGCAAAGGATCCGTGTGAAACCAGCACCACTAAAGCTAAAAGGAAAAGCCAGTGTGCTCAAGTGGTATTTAGTGGCTCTCCAAAGCTCTGTTATATTGTATTGCTTTTTACAAGTTCTTGCTTCTCTTTACAAGCTCTCAGCTCCCTGTTAGGTTCCTATGATCCATGGTGCTGTCAGTAACCCACTTATTTCATATAAACTTTACTCAGCCAGGATACTCTCTAGTGAGGACCCTAAACATTAATACTTGAGTTTATGCTGTCCATAAATACAAGTATAAATATTTTACACAAACATAAACAAAACTTACTTGCAGGCTCCTGAAAAGGCACTCTCTAAAAGCCTATATATCCATACACTATATAAACTACATATATATACACGTGACATATATATATGATAGTGTATTTCTAGTCTTCTAAAAATTAACATTAAAAATATATATACATATAAATACGTACACACAACTGCATAAATAACCTGTATAATCTACACACAACTTGCTTTTAAATACTATATTGAAGCCAGTCTTTCCAAGGCAGGATTTACTGACCATTACATGCAGTTTCAATGACAGAAGTCAATTTGAGAATATAGACTCTGAAAACATTTTTACTGAATAAAAGGCTTCAATGAAAAATCTTTAACAGGAGTTCTGTGTGTTAGTTTGTCTATTAATAGGGCTGGATTGTGTCTATTCATAAGGCTGAATTCAGGTCATCTATCAGACACTAGAATGGATTGAACATCCATACCAAAGGATATTATGGACTTATGGAAGTCACTGGTGACAACTCCACCCAGTTTTTTCCCAAGTCCTTCATAAGGAGTCTGATCCAAAGCTCATTCAGTTTTGGGACATTTACAAGGTTTTGGATCAGCCCCGAGGTGACAACTTACTCCCAACCAGACCTTACTGTTTAGAACAAGGCTGCTTCCTTTCAATCTGTGTTCTTTGAGAATTTAAATCTGATGGAAAACTTAAATGCTTCATCTGCATCATGAATATAAACAGCACTGATGGTGTAAACACAAGCTTTATTGCTAAACAAAGAATTGGAAGCTTGAAAAATTATCTCACTTAACCATTGCTGTAACAGGGACAAATCAAAGAGGTGAACAACAGCACCATCCTGAATTTGTCTGCATCAGTTTCAAAATATTTGTCACTTTTCAGCTCCTCTTTGAAATGCTCTTTGATAAAACTGCCATCACTAGAACTGTTTCTATATTTAATTCCTATGTCAAAGTGTGACTGAAAAATTTCAAGTTCTGTTAAACAGGAAGTTCAGATTTAAAGTTTTTTAAACTTAGAACTACAAATATGGAAATGCAGTATATCCTTTTGAAAATGATTCCATGTTGGGCTCAGAAAACAGGAGTCAGAGGATCTGACACATTGTACCCCAATCTCTGCTAAGGCCAGGGTTTACCCAACAGACTGTTCCAAGGACTCCTCACTGCTTCCATCAGTGTTCTGGTCAGCATTCTGGGTAAATGCTTGAAGCTGTAAACCCCGTCAACCACACACTTTTTTCTTCTACCTGATTTGCAACAAGACGTAGCAAAGTACATACTTACAGAAAAAAGAAAATGGAAAAATGTATCAGCCTCAAATAAACTCTTGACTTCTTTCCAGCCTGTACATTTTGTTTTAAAGACCATTCCTAATCAGTTGTGCTTCCTGTCTTTTCATCTGGGTTTGCAAGAATCACTATTTTCTCTCTCCTTGGTTGAAATGCCTATTACCAGCCCTTGCAGATTGTTTATATTTATCCCTCTTGATCTACACAGCACTTCCCTGTTACAGAGGACACAGCAAAGCCCAAAAAGCAAAGAACATGAACTCAAAAAAATCCTGGGCAACACAAAGACCTCAATGCTTGAGTCTGTTATGCCTTTAAAGGTAGAGAAGTGGAAAAGAGCAGCAATACTGCAGGAATCAGAGTGCTGGGTAGGCTGCCAAGGAGCCAGCAAAAGCAGCAAACTGTGAATGGCACTGAAACTAAGAGGGATTGGGAAAAAGAGGCAAACAGACAACGGAGCATGAGGTAGGGAAAAAAGAAAGTTGACCTGGAATGAGGATGGAAGCGAGCTAAGTGTTTTTAAATAATTTTTTTGGATGAACAACTGTATTTTTGGCAGAACAAACCAAAACACTGTGTACACTTGGAAGCAGTCTTAGATAGTTGCTGAGAGAACTTATTTACATATCATTAATTGTAAAATAAAAGCCAATTTAACAGCAGTGAGTAACTTTTATAGACAGTAATGCAATCTCCAGTAAGAAATTTGAACACTGAAATCTTAAATATTTTTACCCTAAATGACAGAAGTTTTCTGATAGGATGCAATGAACCGAACTCCCAGTTTTGCCATAAGTTTGACAAATGTAATGCTCAACTTCACACAGCCACATGCAACATCTACAATAAAACAGAACTCAGGGGTTAAGGGATAAAAACATCTATTGCAGCCCTGCAGACTGGCTCAAAAATAAACTGCTTTTTCTAGGCAGAATGGGAAACAAGGAGTGGAACCAAATACCAGTCAAACCTTAGACATGAGTAAATTTCTGAAGCATAATAAATGACCCTAACTACAAAGTTATTTCAAAACACTGGGTCACTCTCAGTAAATGTCAGTATTCATTTAAGCACTGGCAGCCCGATTTTTCAGAAGGAGGGAAATGCATCTTCATCATCCAAGTTGTTTTCCAAAGCACTGGAATGGGGAACAAATGCCTCGACCTGAGATGAAGCACAGTTCTACTACATGTTATTACTTATTTGCAACTTTACAACTTGTTACTCGTTTTCCACAGTTAATCTCCTCAGCTATAAGAAGTGATTGGCAAATCAACTCTCGGCAGAAGGGAGTTGCTACAGAACTGCAACTCAGTTACCCAGATGGAGAAAACTTTCTTGAACGAGCACACACAGAAAGGTATTTGCTAAAATCCTGCTCCTGACCCTGCACAGAAAGGGCATTGAAATCCTTGCTTCTTTTCCACCTTTCTTTTTGTGTTAAAATTTCTCAGCCTGCTTGCTCCTCTATGAAAAACTAGCTAGCCTCTAGTCTCAAGCTTTGCTGTCTCACAAGCTATAAATTCTCCTTTCTACTCTGTTTCCTTGAAAAACTGAAATCACAGTATTTTAAAGCAGGTCTTGTCCCTGAAACTCTCATGACCAGCAGAAATGGCTTCTGCACGTTCCAAAATGTTCATTTCTCAAAGTGTGACCCCTCGCACCACCGTGATCAAGGCTCCACAAGTGTGCAAGCTGAGTTACCACGGGTTCCTCCTTTCCTAGAGATCCTTCTGCTGCCTTTCACTGCTTCCCTCCCAGTCTGATGCTCGGCTCCTGTCTCTGCCCCATCCCATTACAGTCACCCACCCCAGAGTATCAAACAATGTCAATCACCCTTCTGACCCCGCTCTGAACTTCCCAGCCTCTGGCTTGCTCCCTGCAACTTCACATTAAATATATCTGTATCTGCTAGCCTATGGATTCAGCATCTATCTTATCAAAACCTGTATTTCAGCTAACAGGGCAACATCATTAGTATGGCCACAAATGTGCATTCACAAATACATTAACAGTTTTGATCCTGCTTTAAATATGCAACTCTTAATTTTAAAACCTTTTGTGAAAACAATTTTGTATTTAGCAAAGCACCATTCCCAAATAATGTATTATGCAAACAGTACTAAAATACAAATATTCCTCTAAAGATAGGTGAAAAGTAGTCATTTTCCACTGCACATGAACAGTGAACACTTTTCCCACATAAGTGAACAGTGCTTAACACTCCATAAAACTGCTCTTTCAGCCTATGTTAAAGGAAAACAACTGTATGATAATGAATTCTGGTTTGTGACTTTTGTTGTAGAAATTTATTACCTCGCAGGTCCAAATGTTTTAGGACTGTCTCATCCTTTAGGCAAGTGAAAATCTGTATTATGGCATTGTAGTGATAGGTAGTGAAAGTATTTTTTCCTGATGTATTACTGAGATCATTGAGAATTAATTATTTTTGTATCATAAAAATCAAAAGATGCAAGCTTTAGTATAATCCCCTCAATTCAGCAGTTTTGTGAAGATCAGCAACAGATTACCTATGTCACTTATGAGTTATTCAAATACTTTTCCAAACCTGCAATTTGAGAGAGACACAATCTCAGGATGTGAAAAGTTCATTTATTACACACCACTGCTAACAGAAAATATCCACTGGATTTTTGCAAGGCACTCATGGCACACAGGAATTACCCAGTTTTGATGCACCAGAGTAAATGATGTTGACTTTAGTAAGCTAATCATAAAACTATACAGGTGGTGGAGCAGCCAATGGTACAGTGTTCACCTCAAGAGCAGACTGCTCTTCGCTACTAACAGAACAGCATTTATATTACTTATTCTTCATGTGTCATTTAGTTTTTGTAAATGGAATCCATGTATTAACTCCTAACAGTGGTGTGAGAGAGGAAAACAGAAAAAACAAAAGCAACTTCTCAACATGATTATACAGAAATCACAGAAAAAAAGGCATTCTATCACATTTTAATTCTTGAATTCTTGATATAGAGTAAAATAAAAAGAATTGGGAAAAAAGTTCGAGTTTCCTCTAAATTAAAAAAATATACATTGTCTTTGAACTTTATAAATTAAGTTTTATTTTATTAAAAATCTCAACAACCATTATCTCTGCAGATCCATTATAAATGAAGACAGAATTTTTCAATTCCTTGCATATGTTCTCAAGTTAGGTTAACATTCACCGCATTTTCCATGCAAATTTTGGGTTAGTATTTGTTTTGAAACTCTCTTCCAGTGACATTTCTCAGTGCACAAGGCTGCCTAACCCAACCTGCACAATTCCTTGGCTAGACACAGAAACCAAAGTTACCCACACAGACAATCCAATACTTGTGGTCTGTCTTTCCAGGAAAAGGCTGAGCAACAGAAATGTTTCCAAGGAGCATTTCAAGGTACCATGTAGTAGTATTTTGCCCAGAAGTAACTCTGTCCATGAATTTAATTCAGTAGGGAGGCAGAGGGACAACATCCAACCCCCCAAAGCACAGCTCACCACAGACACTGCAGTAACACATCACAGCTGACACACGCTGTTCCAAATCACTGCAATACCTGCATTTCCTAAAACACCTCAGCTGTGCCTCCTCAACATTACCTTTTCGTGAATCTCTTGTGTGGACTGAGCATCACAAAACGCCACTGTGGCCACATCCTTCAGAATAGGCATTTCCACGGTGCAGTCCCTGCCGTCCAGCAGCGCTACCAAGGGCCGCGGGTGCATGGGCCCGTTCATGATCGGAGGTCGAATGCCTGAGGAGAAACACAAAATCCTGTTAGTCAGGCCGTGCAAATGGCATTACAAATAGGTTACAGCTACTCTGCTTTACTCTGATGGCAGAAAAAGATTTCAAGGACTGAAGCTAATAAAACAGGAACGAGTTTATACTCAGCTGTCAACCAAGCGTAGAAGACCTTATGAGGAAATTCCATGGAGGTTCAGAAGGCTGAACTTTGAGAGATGGACAAAATCACTGAGGGAATACTTGTTTTTTAAAGATACTTCTCACTGTACTAATCAGTGTCTCTGCAACCTTGTTCAACCTTTAGGTTTTGACTGGATTCCACACCTTTGTGAGCTCTAGAAAGAGTGAGAAATATCTTGCCCAGGCTTGCATGAAGAGTGGAGCTTATGGAATATAATAAGCAACTCAGCGAGGATTTGAGTATTCAATTTACATATATAATGATGATTCTGCTGAGACTAAAATTTAACTTTAAAAAGCCTACAGCAGCAAAATTTTCCATTTACTGAGGATCCAGTGTCCAAGTTCACAGGCAGAATTGCTGATCTACGTAGGTCTGCTTAGGCTTAAAAAGTTTTACCAAACAGTTCTATATAGCTTGGTCAAACATGTCATACTTAATCCACCACTGAAAACTCTTACAAAACAGGAAAAAAATGTCCCTCCCTAAATCAATGTCACACTCTGAACACCGTGGAGTGACAAACAAATTCATGTCAAGTATCTGGGAGAAGGACAATCAGTCCAAACTGAAGATTTAATTTACATCCTCCTTACAGAGTCTGGAAATGAAAAATAATCCGTAAGATATTTAGAGAGCATCTCTTTAACAATACAGATGCTATAAATACATAGAAGTACTCAAGGGAATAATATTAAACCATTGCATTTACAGAAAGTAGTTAAGCATGGGTGGGAAAAAAGACTTCCTGAAGAGATAATGAAAAACAAAACGAAGAATAAAGTACATTTTTTCCTCTTTTAGAATAAGAAGTTTTAAGCACTGCAAAGTGAATCAGGCTAGTTATTTCTTGTATACAAATTTCAACAGATATTTTTGTTGCAGTGTCAATTTTAAAACATTGCTTATTTTCTTGTTAATCCGAGTTGGTCCAACAGCAATGCAGATGACTGAGGTGTCCCAGTTAACTTCCACAAGCAATCCCTGCATCTTAAGTCCCAGCCTGTGTCAGAAAGCAAGTCCTGAAAGACTAGTATCTGCATTTCAAGTGGATGGAAAATCAGCAGAATCCCAGCCATACAAGTATGTGATGAAGAAAACCAGCTGCTGGGAAGAGAGATTCTCACAAGCCAACAAAAGGAGCGTATGACTTCCCCTGGGACAGCTCCCTCACTGCCTGGCCCGAGCCCAACAGCTCAGACAGCCCAGCACCACTGCAGTCTGGCACTGCAGCTCTTCACCTGTTCAGTTTTTATACCTGAAGACATGAGAAAAGCAGTCGCTACATTTGGCTCTTTTCTGCTCTACTTCCAGCACCTCCCCACCCCTGATGATAGCATGGACTGACTGACTCTGCAGTGCTATCACCATTTTTCAGATGGGAACAAACAGAGTTTGTTATGGCAATTACACTGGTGCAAAAACACCCACTCCTAACCTGTACTATGATAGGTGAGCTTAGAAATGCTTCTGGTACACATTATTTCAGTAATATTCAGCCACCAAAACTAAATGGGAGACATTAATACGTAATTTTTAAAAAAAAACTGTGCAGCTTGATAGCTTATTATTGATACTTGTTTGAGCCAAAAATGGCCACATAACCCTCATACAGACATTTTTAGTAAATAAACTACATACCAGTAATGGGGTACAGGAGACAACATAAAAATACTTAAGGTATTAATGGAACAATTCTATCCTTTAATGGGCATTTAATTACAAAACTCCACATTAAATATACTTAAATACATCCTAGGATAAAGCATGTTATAGACTTGCTCACATTTTTTAAAAAACAGTATATATAACAGCATTAATAAAATGCAATTATGTCTAGAAACAAATGCAAAAATTACATTGCAAGACCTCTTCATTTTGCTTAGTGACTGTGCTTACTCAAGAACTGAAATGTCACGATCTTGTCAGTACAGCAAAGCCAGAAATTCAATAACAAGTCTGAATGCTAGCTAAAATAAAATTTTAAAAGCTAAGAACTTTGATACTAAATTTGTTGCAGATGAATGAGGAAAAATATGGCACAGGTGATTCCCTCAGAGCTACAACCAAAGCACCTTTGTCAGAGCACAGAGTCCAAACTTTAAAAGGTAGGTGAGATTAAAAACTCTCACTTCAAAGAAACACTTTTCTGACCAGGGCTAGCTCAAAAAATCATGAAATGCTACAGCACTAACTTTAGTGCTTTTGCATGTGGACTTCTCAGTGCACATGCAAAAGCACTAAACAGAGCCCTTTCAGATAATGATTTCTCTAAAACACATAAGGTGTGGTCTGGTTTTCCCCTCACACCAGTATATCTAAGATTTCCACCAAGTTACTTGTGCAACGCTGGTGCTAAGGGGAATGCCAGGGCAAGCCCCAAAGCACAGGAACAGAGTCAGAAAAACCCCAGAAGGAGGAACCCTCCCTGAGAAATTTCAAGGCTTTGTTAAGAATCCCCAGAACTCAAATACATCCAGTGACCCTGACCACAAAAACCCTACAAACCTTTGCTTGCTAAAATCCTTTCTGAACTTCAGCACAGACTTCCTGTTGCACAATCTTTGTGCCTAAACCTCCTGCCCCTGAATGGCAGGCAGTAATTCCCACTTCAGCTAACTTCCAGGAGCTTCATCCCAGCGGCAGTGCCTACGTAAAGTCCCCATTTGGGAAGACAAGGCTTCGCTATGAATCAGAACCTCTGGAACAAAAAGGTTCCTCTTCCAGCATCTGGATACATTCTGCCTGTTTTTTATCTGGGAATGTCACACTGCACTGTGCCTTTGGCTTTTCAGGAGACCTTGAAGAGGCAGCAGAAAGCAATGTGGATTTAAGAGCAATGTGGATTTAAGAGCAATGTGGATTTAAGGGCAGTGTTTTCCATGCCTGCATTTACAGTGAATAATGCAGCTCTGTGCCAGAGAGAAGTAACTGCAAAGTGGTCAGAAGTGACATTCAACACGACAAATGTAAAACTGATTTAAAAAAATAATTTCACTTAGCTGGCTTATTTAAAAGTATTATGGTATAGCACTTTACATTACACAGATAACACAAATTATACCACCACCCCCACATCCTATGACCTTTGTTATGGGAAAACAATCTTAGTTTATCCTAACTCAAGACTTTCAGGAACCCCTACCAACCTGACATTTCTTAATCTGAGCTTGATTTCCAGGATCATGAATTCGATTTCTCAATGCTTTACAATCTTCAGTATTCTGAGGCAAAATAGCAGCCTGTCATTCCATCCTCATTTCCATGTCTTTAATTTTTCTTGAAGCCTCCTGTAATCTTGAACCAAAGCTTTTATACTTCTTATCCACTGCAACCTCTGTAGCCTGGATGGTGTTCAAATTTTTACTAAAAATTAAACACAAACAATACATTAAAACAACGTTAAGGGTCTGACTCGTGCTCACAGAAGGCAGGAAACTCAAAATTAAAGCTTCTCACTGCATCTGTACCCTTCCCCCTATGGCTGCTGGCGTTCCACCACACCTGCTGCGCTGCCACTGGCCACGAACATTGCAGGGAAAGCAGTGGAGTGTTACACACTGCACCTTGCTCAGGACAGCAGGTGTACTGTACATACACCTACCTGCAATGGTGGGCACCACTCCCATGGCCAAGGCTTTGCCCGGGTGGGCAGGGATCCAGGGACAGTGTGTCATCTCCAAAATCCCCCTGCTGGAGGGCCAAGCCCTCCAGTGGGCACCAGAGATGGAGTGAGAAGCCTTAACTCTGAACTTGATGGTTTAGCTGGGTGTAAGTCAGGCCCTTAAGGTTATCTAAATGTATTAAAGAACAAACCTAGCCCTTTCCCAACAGCTCTAATGCAGCTGTCAGTCTGGGGTTTCTGCCCTGCCCCCATGTGGAACAAATCTGGTGGGGAAGCTCTTATCCCACTAACAGCTACTGTGCCAGGGGCTGCTGAGTTTTTCTAAATTCATTCCAGGTATAAGGTGCAGGGACAGACGGAGCAGCTGTCCTCAGGCAGCAGCTATCCACATGTGGCTCACAGCACAGTGCCTCTGCACAGCTGCAGCCTGGAAAAAACCTATCAAAACCTGATTCTAGTCCAGCTCTTATGGAAATAAACTGGGGAATTGAAAAACCAGTTTTCAGCTGCAGAACCTGAGAGGAGGCCAGCCATGTGCACAACTGACTGTGGGTCCCAGAAACAGGGGATTAACGAGCTCACCATGCAGCTCTGGAACCAAACAGGAGTGGGAGGGCTGGGAATTATTTTACCTCCACACATTTGAGAGCCTGGGGACTTAAAGGTGATCAGCCCAACCTCAGCACAAGATGTATTTTCTTAAACTGGGAGGAAGCCACCTAAGCAGGGCAGTGTCCTCCTCCCTCCCGAACCCAACCAGCATCTCCTGCTCCTCAAGCATTGTTTGTGCTGCCCTCCAAGGGCGAGAGGCCAATGCCATTGGCACACTCAGCACTGCGGGGTAAGAAAGCTCTCCCTGACATAATCCAGGCTGCTAAAATGTGTTCCAAACTTCTCATAAAAACAACTTTTTATGGTACAAACTGACAGTAATTGAAGCAATCACTTTGCCCAAATACCAGAGATCTCAAAGTAGTCTGCCATGGTTTACTGACATCAGAAAATGTACTACAATGCAAAGCTATCAAGATTAATAACAATGTAATTTTCACATTTTTCTACTGCTGATTAACTTGACATCATTAGGCTGAGGAGTGTCTCATATGAGGCGCACATGTTAAAAGTAAAGGACACTGTCAGATTTGTAGGCCCAAAACTTGACCTACCTTTCATTTCTTTAAATCTGTTTGCAAAGTCCATGTAATTCTTTAAATGTGTTTTTCTTTTTTCAAAACAAATGCTTCAATTCTTTTTTTCTGAAAAATACATCAATGCCAAAAAGCACAACACTTATCAATAACCCTATAATCACAAACCAACAGGAACACGAAATGGAGGACAGCAGCCTGGCAAGAGAGTTTTCCTGTCACTGGGGATTCTTACAAGTGCAAAGATTAAATAAGGAAGAAAAATCCCTTGACAATATCCTCCTTTTCAAAGAATTTGTGTTAAAAAAGCTTCCTTTATACATTGTAAAACATCAAAATGATTTACTTTTTTTACAAAATGCAAACTACTGAAAAACCTCATCAATATTTACAGAAACAAGACCTGAAAATGACAGGTTGGACATTCAACTAATTTATAGTCTTGCACATGTATAATGAGACTAACCCCTTTGGCATTTACCTTTATTTTATATTCTTACCTAGGTGTAAATTCAGTGAGAGCTGTCACTTATTTACCATAAACCCTCACAAAAAATTTGCATTATTTTCAAAAATAAATGCTAATATTAATTCAAGGAAAGAATGAATTGTCAAAACAAACAAAAAATATCCTCCTCATAACATGAACACAGAAGCTGTTATGAATTACATTTGCCAATATGCACCATTAAAATTCCTAGAAACCCCATACTTAAAAACCGTATTTTAAGGTTTCTGACCTATCATGCATTTTTACATCTTGGACTCTTTTGGCAGGCTCATTGTTTTGTGCACCATGAACTCAAGTTCAAGATATTGAGATTCAAGGTATAGCAAAACTCTAAGAGCAGTCAATTAGAAGTTTAAAATACAACTCAGGTACAAGGATCAGAGAAAAGGATGCAAAGAAAAAAAAAAAGAACATTTATCATCCTTCAGTGTTGTGATATTCAGCATATTGAGATGCTGAATATGCAACACAAAAATTTCATGATTCCACCAGAATCTGAGCCAACACTTTTTGCTGCTGCCTTCAAGATGAGCAGGATGCAATTTCCTATGAATGCAGGATTGGAGGGAGGCACAGGGGAGAATACTTTAAAATAAAGAACACAACAAGGGACAGAACAGTGACAGCCACCCTCAGAAGACTGAATTATGTAGCAGATTAAATTTAATTTCCTTCTTTTCTCATCTCATTTAATGCTTCTAAGTATATTTGTTAAGAATTTAGGAACCTGCTGCAAGGCATATTAAAATTGAGAGGAACAACCCCAAACTGATTTTGAAAGTAACAAGATGGACCTCGCAGTGCACATGCAAAAGCAAAGTGAGCAGGAGCTGCGCTGAAAGCTCATGTGCAGCCCCTGGGGAAGTCCCCAGGGCTCAGGGGTTAATGCTGAGCACACTGGCACTTTACTGGAAGCACACAGGGGATGAATTCTGCTGCTATCTATGCTTTTCATTTACCTGAACTCAGTAAGAACAAGTCATCTTCCCTCTTTTCTTTTAATTTGCAGGAGACCAAGAAAAACACAAGCGGTTTCCTGTGCTGTGTTGAGCCGGCGATGTGCAGAGCAGTCACACCCAGCTGCACCCTCCTGTTAAGTGTGAGGGTTGAAAAGCACCCAGAGCTCTGCAGACGCTCCCAGCTCCCTCCCTGACACCGAACCTACACCAACACCAGCACTGTGTAATCACAGCCAGCCCACAGCCCTGCACGGGGGCACCTGGGCACACTGCACCTCGCTATTTCACTGCCTGCGAGAAAGCAGCCTGGCACCCACCTGGGCACACTGCACCTCGCTATTTCACGGCCTGCGTTATTTCATTGCCTGGCACCCACCTGGGCACACTGCACCTCGCTATTTCACTGCCTGCGAGAAAGCAGCCTGGCACCCACCTGGGCACACTGCACCTCGCTATTTCACGGCCTGCGTTATTTCATTGCCTGGCACCCGGGCAATCGCTCCAGCACACACACAACAGCCTCAGCACAAAGCACTGAGACAACTCTCCTGCCTGATCTGCCCTTTTGGTACAATCAAAACAACACAAGCCAATGACTTCTGTTTAGAACGTTCTGCATTTCCCTGCTGCTACTAGAGCCTGAATCATGACTCCTCATTCCTGTTCCATACTCGCACTGCAGGTAAACTTGCCATTCTCATGATATTATTCTGACAGTCATGAGGACATGGGGCTTAGCTGTGGTTTTTAATAGCGATCCCTAACCAGTGGTTTTTGGTTTTGTTTTTATCTAGTAATTTTGCTCTTATTTGTCTAATATCTGTCAGTGCGCACACAAAATCTTAAGTGCCTGTCAGGGTACAAAAACACGAACATCCCACAAGGCACATCTTGAAAGCCTTTGATCAGAAATAATGTTCAATTAAGGAGAAACAAAATAATCCGGCAACATTTTATATTACACATGTACTTCAGACTGGAAGTATTTCACATCTGTCAAAAAATTACTCAAATTACATATTTGGAGTATGCTGTAAAGATATGCCTAATCTTAACTAATACTCTTCAAAATAAGACTGAAAACAGTATGAATCACACCTATTTAATGTAAAATAAACAAGCACTAACAGCACTATGTACTATGGTAAAATGTTTTAATTTCCCATCACCATTTAAAACGCAAAACAAATGACAATATTCAGTAACAACTATATCAAGTACCAAACACAGAAAGTCTAAGTATCTGCAATAAAACACACATTAAAAGCAACGTTGCAGCAGTGTTGTTTTCAAGTAACAGATACATGAAAGCAAACTCCAGAGAAAGGCAAAACATCATCAAGGACTGAGCTCTCCTTGGATGTGCAACATCTCAGTGCCTGTGCACAGTGAGTCTTTATCTGTTTCAAATATTTCCAGCTTTATTAAGTAATAAGTGAAAGAAGGGGGGGATAAATAAATTGGCAACAGTGGAGCTGTGCTAGCTGAGTTCACCCACATCAATCTCAGCTTCTGAGAAATGCTGGCTAAGGCTGCCAGCTCCTGTTAGTTATCCCACAGGTTTTACAGTCCACACACACTGTGACAAAAGCTACAAAAAACTGCTTGGTCACTTACAGGAATCGCTGCAGTGAACTTGGGGATGGGACCTGCAAATTAAGACCCAACGAACTTGAGAATTGTAACTCCCAGCAGCCACATGTGCCCACACCTATGGACATCAATCTCCAGTTACTGATGGGGCAGCCTGTCCAAAAGGCAGAGCTGAGGGCATGAGCCCAGCCTGCATTACAGACATCCCCACAAAGCACCATATGCTGGGTTTATATCAGAATATACCTCCCCTTTGCCCTTCCCCAGGACAGTGACCATGGAGCTGGCTGATTATGGCATCTGGAGGTTAACCCACCCTAACGAGCTCCCAAAGCCTGGTTTAAAATACAACTGGGCTTATATTTCAGACCATAAATTTTATTGGTGGGTGGGTGTGACTTTAAAAAAAAAAAGGCAGAAAATTCCTGCTGGCAGAAACTGGAAAAACAATCTGTTTCAACAATTGCACTAGGAGCAGAATGATTAACTCCCTGAGCCTTTCCAGTAACAATACAGACCGTGCCAAGACTTACTGAAGCCCTTCCCACGGAAGAAGCGGCCCTGGAGATTTTCAGAGCGATCCTGAGGATAAACAACAGCAGACCAGACCAGGCTGGCAGAGGAGGGCTGTGCTGCACATGAAGTGCATCAGTGGCCCTCATCCTCACTCCTCTGCCCATGTACTCAATGGACAGCATGGAACCATGCCTTTCCATTTTAAATCAAGTTATCAGAACTAGCATCTGGGCTGTAGTTTTGATAAAAGTTCAACAGCCACACAGTGTTGATTTAAAATGTAATTCCCTCAAGGAATGAGTTTAGATGTGCCCATGACATATGCATTTGAACTATGAAGGAAAAAAGAAGAGAATTAATTTTTTTCTTCTCATCAATAATGTTACTCTTCTAGCAAGTTATTTTATTCCAGCAGGTTTGGGTTTTTGTTTGTTTTGCTTTACACCACTGCCTGAGCTGGAAATATTCTTTGAGAGAAAACACCGCTTTTTAGCTTTGTCATTACAACTGCTTTCAGAGTATTAATTTCACATTATGTTTTAAAGACACTGCCAAGAATTTATTACAACATAAAATTTCTAAATGTAGCCTGTATTAATGGCTACACTCTGTGTTTTTCTCATATTTTAAATGCTGTACAGGAGTCTGTCTCTGGGAAAGAAACCAAATAATCCAAGTGGAGCCAACATCAAAGGCTTCCTTTATTCTGATCCCAAACACCAAAAGCAATTTCTCCAACAGCACAACTGTACTTTGACCCAAGAACGTTAAACTATTACCTGAGACACTCCTTATTTTCCTTATCAAAAAGTATGAAGATAAGCAAGCGTGGGGCCTTGGATAACCAAATCATTTTCACAAGGTTTATTTCTTTCTTAAGGTCAGGAGAACACACTCAGATGACACTAAAAATAACAGTATGGAAATGTTTTACATATTGAACACTGGCCAAGTTCCCTGTAACTCCTTAACTTTTGTTTTTTATTTTGGGAAAGCATCAAACGTGATACCTTATCCTCTCAGCTGAACATCATGATGCTGTGTGTCAGCAATCTTTACAGTGAAACAACAACCACAACAACAAAAAAAATACTGTGACTTGTTTAGGGATGGGAGAAGGGAGGAAAGCTGGAAACTTTAAGGCAGACAGCTAAAAACTTTAAAAAACAAATATACATATATATATATACACACAAATACATAGTCCAGACTGCTAAAATGAGCATATTTAAAACAGGACAATTTAACACAGTAGTAAGGATTCTGGTAAATAGGGATAATAAAATCCCTCCAGTTACACTCCATTATGTTCCTCTGAAAAGCAAAGCAACTCTAACAAACGCTGAACCTTTGCAAAGGGCTCCTTGAAGCTTTTTTCTCTCTCCCTTTCTGGATCCTCCCACAGCCCCTGACCTCTGCTGTCCTCTGCCAATATTATGAAAATGGCTGATGATGATTACAAACTAGAGAACAGTGAAGTAGTAAAACTGAGAAAATTTGGACTATAGCGAAATCAAAATCCTGCACCTCCCATCCAGGGTCCTCTGCAGCTTAAATAATCAAAGTTAAATAAATAGCTTTTTCTGAAAAGATACTCATTTTGAAGGTAAGCAAACAGGATGTATAAAAAACGACAAGCTCACTGAGAACCAGCCCGTAACAACAGTCCAAGTGCCAAATAAAACAGGCAGTTTAAGGCCAAAGCCGGGTTTATGTTATCATGTTACATTTAATCATAATATAACCAAAGCAATGATGTAAGAGAGCTGTTCTACTGAGCTGTTCTTCAAGTACAAATCTGAGTTTCAATTACAAAGGCTCTGGTCTCAACATGACAGTTAAAGCTGCACAGAAAAACAGTTCAAATTGGGAGCTATTTCCATGACTTGATGAGTGAAGCAAAATACTTCTTCCCACACATACCACATACTGAAGGGGTTTATGGAAGGTTTTTGAACATTTAAAGATCTTTCTGATGGTGAAAAGTCAGAAGTGGTTAAAAATGACCTACATTTGCATTTTTTTTACTAGGGTTTATAGTTTCTTTTAGTCTCTGCAGTTTAACCATTTTCAACTTGAAAACGGTCCATTCACATGCACTAAAATGCTTTGCAGATAATAATAAATTTTTCAGAGCACAAATCATGTTCTGTCTCTGTAAATTGCATAAAACATTTATCAGTGCTAAAAAGCATCAGTAACAGGGGAAGGATTATAAAAGGAGTTACTGAATCCATTATTAAGAGTTAGAGAATGTTAAGGCGAAAGGGCACTCATCACTCTCGACATGATTTCTTGCCACGGTCTCTCTCTGACTCTGGATTTTTGGTGTGATCAAGCACTTGTATTTTGGAAAACGCATTCACTATCACATTTCTCTGTAAATACAGTGAACATGACAGTTCATAGCTTTATTCTAGCCCGTGTGGTTTGGCACAAAAACAAACCTGCTGCAGCTCGTGCGGCCGCCAATGTGCAGGCAGAGACATTTCCAAACGTGCCCACGGCACATCTGTGCGTCACACAAATGTCATCTCCCCCTCTCCCAGGGACAGCCCAGACTTCTGCAGTGACACACTTGGTGAGAAACAGGCAATTATAAAAAATGGACCTCTTCTGAAACAAAATACAGACTGACAACAGTTGGAGAAGCAATTAAATTGGTCTGGTTTCCATTCCATCGGATGTAGAAAAAAAATCCCAAAATAAGAAAGCTTACTCTGATTTTTCTAGGTTTTTGAAACCAGAAACAGGAGGGATGGCAGTAGCAGGATAAACAGCACCATGCTGAAAGGCTGCAGGAACACTCTATTTCTGCAAGCCAACAGGAAACACATTACTTTGAATTTTATCAAAGATAATCATCACTGAGTTCATGCAAAGTAAACTGGAAACTCATTTGGTTGCTCAGAAAGTGGACAAGGCATAGGGAAAGATGCTGGAAAACGAGTTTAACTGCTTCCTACTGACTGTGATTTCTGAAAAATTGGGAGAAAATGACAGCTGAGAGCTTACTCAGTGCAATACAACAGCTATCAGATACCTCCCAGAAACCAAGAAACCATTATGACTATTTTCCAGAACATCACAGAAGAATACGAAGCTTGAATCCTTGAACTTGGGATTGATGCAGAGTAAAAGGTCTTCATAACACGTTATTTTCCCTATTTTCTGGATATAAAGCAAACCAAATTCATGCAGGTATACCACTGCAAAAGCAAAAAACCAGCAGTTACTACTTCTGCTCCCAAACTTTGGTTACAGCCATGCTCCTTTTGCTTAGCAGGTGTTTTGACAGCACAACAATTATTTCAGAAGAAACTGTAGCTTTTAAAACATTTTCATCAATCTTTTAATTCATTCTGTTCCTCTGGGTTGGGATTGTTAACTCAGTTACAAAAGGAAGATGAAAAACAAGTGCTGAGAATAACAAATGAAATGTGAAAAATAACTCTTTGTGATGAAAATTGTACATCCATGAGTAGCCCAGGTGAGAGCCATTTATTTCATCTGCACTGTAAACCAGATTGAAATAAGGTACACTCAAGCAGTGATTAAACAGGTGCTGGTCAATGAAGTTAATGCTTTAAGAAGAAACTCCACCTGTGCTCTTTGTTTTTTGAATAATGAATTAGCCTTACTTCCTTAGGAAGTCTACACCACCACAATACATTGTGAAATGTGACCCTCGGGCTGAGATAAAATCCTCAATTTAATCAGAGCTATACATCCCTTAAAGCTTATGTTAAACGGTTCACACAAAGATAATTAAACTTTTACGTTAAAAATATTTAAAGGACAACATAACTAGTAGCTTAATTCTCTGGGAGGTCTGACAAGGACCCACAGCAGAATGTGAGATTTCAGTGAGTAGTCTACCCACCTCTGGATAGATGAATTTGAGAAGGGACACCAGCCACACTCAACATCTGGTTAAAGAATGAAAACATCTAAGAGGCTGTGCTGGTTCCTGAGAGTTTGGTTCCAGAAAGAATATGAAAGAAGAGCTCAATCTACACCAGAAACACTACAATTCAGCCCAGGGATTAAGTGAATGAGCAGTGGGAGCTCTGTCCTCAGTGTGGGTCTCTGCAGCCCCTCCTGCACCAGCAGTGCCATTGCAGGGAGGATGGCGAGGGGAAAATCAGTTTAGTACATCCTGTCACCAGTTCCTCTGCAGCACACCAGGACTGGTGTGGGACCCATTTGCTTTTTGAACAGATGTCTTGGGAGAATGAGGGTGGGGGCTTGAAGGGAGGAAGGAATGGTTTTGCTCTGCAGGATGAGACACTGTCACACAGGAAGCACCAAGGCCCAGTGTGACACTTCTTTTCACAGCTGCATTATGGTTAGTGAAAAATCTGCTCTGTAAACTGCTGGGAAAAGCCCTCATCTGCTGTACTCAACTCCAAGAAAACCACTGACAAGTAACTGCAAGAACAGTTTTGGTGAAAGAGTTTGGCATGAATCTAAATCTTTCTTTTCCACCAAAGTTATCTAAAGAAAATATGAAATGCAAAAATAAGGGGATTGCACCTAGAGGGATTGGTTTGCTTGGTTTCACAGTTATATTTTTTAAACTGTCCAGAGGGAATGAACAATATGGTTGCTGAGTAATGCCATGACACTTGTAACACAGGACAAGTGGCATGAACAAAGCATTTCTGACCTGTAGGTCTGCAGTGCTTTCACTGAAATTTGTTAAATGCTGCACAGACTTATGGCTTTGAAATGGGACAGCGTGTACTTCAACTCACAGAATAAAGCAAAAGCAGTTCAGAACTACACCCAAACAGGCCAGATGAACTGACTGTTTATTAAACATGTAAAATGGAGTTATGAGCAGTACCAATTGAATTTATTTGTTTTGCACACTCCCTAATAAATGGGTAGTGAAACAAAGTGTCTGAAGCCTGGAACAGGATGGAGAAGAATGAGCCAAAGTGCATGAATTCAAATCTCATTTTTATTCTGCATATCCAATCTGTACAAAGCTCTTCAGACAAAGGTCTGGAGCTGTTAGCAATGAGATTAAATCTCATCCTAAAGAACTTGAAAGCAACTACACTGGAAACCGAAATTCTGCAACTGCTTGTAGCAGATGTGAAATTAGATAGTTACCAATAGTTAACAGTACTTATTTAGATAGCTCCAAATCTCTAGAAATGTGAGCAAACACTAATAGCCTAACTGCTCTCTGAGAAGATGTGTGACAGACCTGCTTTTTCTCCAAGCAGCAGCTGCTGCAGGACACCATCACAGCACCATGAACACTGCTCCAATAAATATAAAAGAGCCCCAGAATGTGACTTTTGCCAGTATCGAGGTATTTCAGGAACTTCAAACTCCATTGACTAAAATCACAAAATAGCAATGCAATTATTCCCTTACTTTTGTCAGTCCTGATCAAAGCAAATTGCTTAACTTTTTTCCTAGTGAAATGCAGTGAACTCTTAAAGCAAACAGGACACTCTGCCAATAATAATAAAAAAATAAAGAGCAATGTCAATAAACACATTAATGAAATGAAAATTAGGTGGTGTCATTTTGTCTTATTAAGTGTTGGGTACTTTCTGAGCTTAAACTAAGGTTTGGTGTCAGTCTTTGTCTCACTGATTCTGCCAAGTTTACATATAAAAACCCTTATATGAAGTACAGTCTTTCTAATACAGTGCACATGATGCAGTATTTTTTTTCTTCCTTTAAGGGTACATTTTTCCCTGTAAGACATAAGGCAAGATAATTTACATTGCATTGGAAAGCATGCATGTATTAATGATGGGGAATGATGAGGAACATAAATAGTTTCCATTTTCACATTCAAAAACAAGTACCTGCAAATTAATGCTAAAAGCAACTGGCCTATAAAGGAGCCCTGTTTCCATGCCAACTGATAACAGAAAGACATATAATTCAACAAAAAAATGAATAACCTACACAACAAGAAAATAAAGAGCAAGGAGAAGTGCTGGAAATCAAGATTCTGACCATACCCAACTATTTTACAAGAATAGCAAAGAACAATTAAATTGCAATTTAAGACATGAATGGTGTGCAGCTAATGGCACTTCATCATTACAATACTTCTAAAAGCTGTCAGTCTCTAGTGAAGAAAAACAGGATCCAGAACACTTCTATTAAGGAGGAGGGAACATTTGTACAATTCCTGTGAAAGCACCAAGTTCCTTTCAGTGCACATCTTTCATAAGGATTTTAATTTTTTGTCCTTAAGGCCTCGCTTGGCACCTCACTCACAGACTTGGGGTCCTGCAATCAGTCAGCAGAGCTGCTGCTACCTGAGTGCTCATTGCAAAATCGGGGACATGATGAGAAATGAGCAGATACGGATCTGCACACAAGCAGCTCACATGGCCATGTGCATGTATTTATCTGATGTAATTAAATTTTTCCATGTGTATGAGCAAAATTCAGCTTCACAGCTGATAAAACTGTGCTACCACCAACAGTATTACAGCAAACTAGAAGTTCATAAAGTTCATCAATAAAATCATGGGATATACAGTCCACACATGCCAATTTCTACTTAAAATTTAAGCGAGGAAACTTAGAAATACTGAATTGACAAAAATGCTGCTGATCTAAATATAACCAGCTCCAAGATACTGACATTTACATTCAATAAAACCAGCAGTTTGAGTACATGTTCTTTAAACCTCAAGAAATAAATAACCCCAACTAAAAGGTCCATAAACCCCGTGTTCTAAATGAATACAAACTGAAGGCAGGACAATAAATTGCTGTTTCTAAGTACATCTTTATTTTATCAGGCAACAGTGCTTTTCTTCCTATTTAGCACTTAAAAACATATTAAAAGTCATTAGAGGTTTAAAACAGATATAAATTATGGTTACAGAACTGGAAGTTGGAAAAACCACCACTGATGCATTTCAGTCCATTTGAATTTTACTGTTTTGTCACTTTCTGCATAAGTAGAGAATAGAAAATTACAAGTGCTTGTATCCACCCAACTGACTTCATATTTCTGTAAACACAGAGGTTGTTACATGACAATGGGCCTAAAGACAGCATGGAAAAATGCAAAGTTCACAGAAAATGAACTTTAGTTTCATTTACGAGCCTCAGTCTGCATAGGGACTTCAATGACATCAGCAGATGAAAGAAAATAATTCTACAGCCATGTTCCAGCTTATCCAGATAGCATGAAAGATTAAGGGTTTCACAGACTTTCTTCTTCTGTCTGTTCAGAATTTACTAAGAACTGAATTTTTAGACGTGTGTTGCTTGCTGCCCTTTTAAACAGGCATTGATTTTTCTAGGAAAAGCTTTGCCCTTCAAGGGCAATAAGTGTATGTATTCTAGTAGAAAAGATCTAAGCTGAAAAGTTTTTAAGTCACCAAGATTTATTTTTTTTTTAATAAAACCCATGCTCCCATCACAGCTCAGAAAATTATACAGCAAGCATTCAGCATCCCTGAAATTTTTCAGGTCTCACTACCTTTCTCCAAACTTTCCCCAAGGCTGGCCATAGCCAACTGACTGCATTTCTGCTGCTCTTGTACAAGCTGAAAAATGACAATTCAGCCGTGTGGAGGGGCCAGGATTTCTGCACCTTGCTTCATGTATAAACATGTATAAAGCCTAAAACTACTGCTTTTAGGCTTATATAGTAAATTCCTGTGTGGGATCCTTATAGAAAAAAATAATAAAAAGAAAAATTTCCACGCAGGCCCAAGACACTGACTTTCCCAACTGATTAAACTCCATGTGTTAAGTCATGTACATCACAATTACCCTTGTGGCCTGCCAACTCTTCAGGAACTCCTGAAGTACAAAGATATGAATTCCAACAGGGAAAAATGTATTTTAATAAATCCCAATCAATGTGCAGTATTACAGAAGTTACAAAACCAGCAGCAACCGAAAGCTGCCTGCGCTGGGGCTGGCTGACAGCACCTGCACTCCCAGCTCCACGCTGCCCTCACAATTAACTCCTGCTATGTTTTGGAAGGACTAGGAGTGACAAAGCTGAGGAAGATGAAAGGTCACTTCAGCTTCTCACACCTTCCCCTCTTTTTATCTATTGTCAGAGAATCTCTTCTGTTCTACAAACACCTTTCTATTTTTTGGAGCCTTCTGAAAGTCAGTTTTATACTGATGACATCGTTCCACTACCATGGATGAAATCATCCACAGAGCGCACGGATTTTTCACACAGCACTGCCTTGGGCAAGATCTTAAAAGGCAACAGAGCAGAAGACTCTATGTGATTTAAATATGAAGAGATGAACAATAATGAAATAAAGAAAAAAATAAATCATTTTCAACAGCAACAACTGGAAGGGCAAACAGCAACAAGTTCATGTTCGGCAGCACTTCTTAGCCTTGGCCAGCACTGTCTGTTTATATAACTGAAAGAAAGAATGCTGCCCTGAACTTGCCCATTATCCCACAGAAAAGGCATTGTGGGAATGTTAGCTTTTACCTGGCTAACTTCCAGATGCTGGCAGAAAAAACACCCTTTTAAAATTTTAGTCAGCTGAAAAATACTTGACATTTTTCACATTTTACAATTATTCCAAGTTATGTATAAGCTAACATAGGCCTTGAACTAAATCCATATAAAATGGTCGTAGTAAGATGATAGACTGCTGTGCAAAAGAAGGAATTGAGGGGTCTCAGAGCCAAATCAAACAGCCAGTACTGCATTACTCAAACCACAGCAGCTTCGCTGAAAGCAGGTACATTTCTAGAACAGCACAAATGTTTGCAATGTCCATAAGAGCACTTGCTGGACAATGAGAGCAGGAACTAAAAAAAAGTGCCATCCCAATTTCAGGAATGCAGCCTGATGCTGTGAAGCTGAGCCAGCAATGTGTGACCAGTATGCTGTTTGAACCCTGCATTCTGTCAGACAGGTGCATCTTGCCATGCATCTAATATCTGCATGGGAACCACGACAGAAACTGCAACACAGAACAACCACAGAATCATTTAGACTGGAAAATACCTCCAAGATCGTGCAGTGCAACCTGACACTGCCAAGGCCATCACTGAACAATGTCCCAAGTGCCACATCTAGAGGTTTTTTAAGCATCTCCAAGGACAGTGCCTCCACCACTGCCCTGGGCAGCCTGTTTAAATGCTTGACAACCTTTTCTGTGAAGAAATTTTTTCCAATATCCAGTCTAAACCTTATAATTGTAGGTGTAAAGGTAAGTAAGGTCCCACCTCAGCCTCCTTTTCTCCAGGATAAACAACTGGACACACTTCAGCACCTCAATGTCTATTTTGCGGTGAGGGGCTCACAGAAACACAGGGTTCAAGGTGTGGCCTCACAGGGCTGAGCACAGAGGGACAACCAGTGCCCTGGTCCTGCTGGCACAGCCCAGGATGCCACTGGCCTTCCTGGCCATGCTGTGGCTCATGTTCAGCCCCCCCTGACCAGAACCCCCAGGTCCTTTCCACCCTCTGCTCCCAGCCTGGGGCTGCAGGGGCTGCTGTGACCCAAGGGGAGGACCTGGCACTTGGCCCTCTTGAACCTCAGACTCACTGATCCATCCTGCCCGGATCCCTCTGCAGGTCCCTCATGTCCCCCAGCAGGTCAACACTCCCACCCAACTCAGTGTCATCTGTCGCGTGCCCTCAATCCCCTCACCCATCAATAAGAATATTAAATGGAACTGGAGAGAACCAAAGCACTCTGGACTTGACAAGACCCCAACAAAAAATGAGCAAAAATCCCCTTTCTGTTTTAAACAGAAGGCATTTTTCTTGCTCTTTTCCATCTGGCACTTCAAGTAGCTGTCTTTACTTCACAGTCATCTTGAAGTTTTTAATAAGTCGTACAATGTGCAAACTCAAACTGAAAGAAATTATCCCTTACTTCTTCTCTTCCAAAGTTCGACTGGTGAGTAAAACCAGCTCCCAATCACGTGTCTGCTTTGCATCCCAGCAGGAGCAAGGGTACCCAGTGCTGACACCCCATCGCCATGTGCCAGCCATGGAGCTGCAGCCTCCTCACTCACCAGAACTCTGCTGGTTCATTTGCGTGTGTGAGGGGTTTTTGCTGTTTGAAGAGGACGAGCTTTAATGGTGGAAATTACATTTTCAATTTGGAGCAAGCAAGCCCTTCAGTCACAGTGGAATGTTTTGCACAGCATTGTGTTCAGTCAAGCCACAGGTTGTGTTTTTAATAAGTGCATTTACCTTAAGCCAGTTCACAAATGAAAGCTCACTGCCTCCCAAACTATTTCTGTGTGGTAAAACAAAACACAAAAAGATTGACCACACATCTCCTCAGGAGCACCATTAACTAAAGAATCCTATTCTAAATTGGTGCCATTTCCAACAGATCCCAGAGTGCTTTCCCAGGTAAGCTCATCATTTGCATGCACAGGATGCAGGGTGGGATGGGGCACAGAAAAAATAAATGAATTATGCCAGGTCACTTCTGAGGCTTCTCACAAACGTGACAGAACCACCATGAGCATCTGGAACATTCCACAGCAACTTGGGACATCTGCTACCACTGCCATCTCTGCTGCCCTTTCTCTTCCAATTCCCCTGGCAATAATTAGACCACATTTGCCCTGAAAGCCAGTACCTACATTTGACTTCAGTAGTCAACTAAGATTTTTAGTAACCAGAAACTTCTTCTACAAAAAAAAAAAAAAAAAACAAACAAAAAAAAACACAACAACAACAAAAAAAAGACCCCAAAAAAAACCAAACAAAAAAAAAAAAAAAAGAACCAAACAAACAAAAATCAAAAACCAACCAAAAGCAACCCCAAACAAACAAAAACTTCAGGAAAGTGATTCAGTTCTCATGTAGGACATTAAATTCCTAACACAGGTCCTTCAGTGATGCCTTTTATAGAGGCACAAATCCCACACAAAGCAGCTGTATTTATGCTCAAGTGTGCTTCAAAACTAGAACACACATGTCTAACAATGTCATTGCAAAGTACAAAGTAATTTGGTTTTCCTGATTCCTAAATATCTTAATGCAAATGTGAAATAAGCTTAGAACACTCAGTCCCACTTTACTTACTTAAAAAAGAGTTCAAACAGGCTTGCACTGCCTTAACTAACTCGATTTAAAATCATACTTAAGTAAATGCAAGCTGTTTCCCAGGTATTATATGGCTTATTCACTCCTTTCACTATGCACTCCTGTGATCAAACACATCTCAGATGTAACAGGTGAGGTTATTTACTATTTATAAAAACAACCACTGTTTAGTATTCTTTTTAGAATTAGTCTTCTAAAATGAAAACTAATTTTGATTCATTCTCTTTGAAAATCTGAGAGAGAAGTAGATGATTTTGACATCATTTTTTCCTGCACAAAAAAAGAAAAATTCCCTTCCGCCAATAAATCTTTAGGGCACTTCAATAGCTGCTGGAATTGTGTAAATACTTCAGAATATTCATCATTTCTATGAGAGAATATCCCCAGGACAGCAAAAAACCCCAAATTGAATTTTCAATTCCTTGGGAGTTTTTTTTCCTCTGACTGTGAGTGTAAGATAATAGTTTCTATTTCTGTATTTGTTAACATATTTTTTAATGTATTTTTTTAAACAAAGCCACAAAGCTCAGAAAAATCACTAACAGAATTTAACAGACTTAAAAAACAGTTCAGATGGAAGATGGTAGCAAAGTTATGAAAATCAATGCAAAACTGCAATATTCCCAGTACTTCAAGTTCTCAATTACTGGCTCCATGCAAGACACTCTTTTGTACTTTCTTAATTCAGAGGACTAAGAAAATAAGACTCATGATTTTGGAGAGTTCCCATAATCCTGAGTCTTTCAGCCGAGCGGCAGAACTCGTTCCTCAACTGCAAGTAAGGAAACAAACCCATCTTTGAACACCACTTTGGTAGAAGTGTTATCCTGCAGTAACTCGGGTTTAGTGCGCAGGATGCAGCCAGAATCCTGTCGATCTGTGAGCCCACTCCAGCTCCCATCAATACCAACCAGCAGCTGAATACTTCCATGTCCTGCAGGATCCAAATCTGTTAAGGCAGGAAAAGTTGTGCCTGCAGCTTGCTGTTCTCCTAATTCCTACTAAAAACCTTTTCTGTTTCTTTCTCTAAGGAGATGGTTCTCACTGCTGAATACACAATGCTGGTTTTAAATTTTAGATGGCTGCAGGGTGGTCACAAGACAAATGCCAAGAATATTTGCACACCTCTCTATTTACAGTAAGAAGGAAAATCATCTGGATTCAAAACACATGAAACAAAGACATGGTAAGACAAAGCCTTGAACACAAGTCTGCCAAATACAAACAACACACATACGCAGACCCAAAAGGCAATGTATTGTGAAACCTTTCAAAAGCATACAATACTATAGGAATTAAGTAAACTGCAAACTCCCCTGCAATACTCTCAGTCATAGCTAATTTGTGATTTCCTGTACGCTCAGTACTGACAGCACAATGGAGCCTCTATTGTGGGCCTCCTCCCACAAGCTTCTCAAAAATGCAAGACATTCTTTTTATCTACCCTGGCGTGGCCAAAATACATTGAGCTCTACACAGATAAAAGGTCGTTTTAGACGCTGCTTCTGTTCATAAAACTGCAAAATAAAAATGTGCTGCCTGGTGGTGCTGAGTGTAAAGTTCACAAAGGAGCAGTGCTGTGCTGGCTGAACTGCTGACCACACATCTCAGGCAGGGCACACGAAGGAAACCACTTCAGTTTGAGGGTAACAAGAGAAGGTTCCACACTGAGAACTCTGCAAATTCAACATAATTCAAATCAGCTTGGAGAGTCTCACAGGAGCTGAAAAAAATAATGAAAATTTGACAGAATTCATGGGATAAAGAAACTGCAGTATTCACTGCAAATCTTGATTGAGAGTGAAGGTAGTAAGTGCTTTAGGTGCAAGTAACTAGTTTATGGAGGTATTAAAAATTGATATTGCATACTTTTTATCTTAAAGGATCCTGAAAGCTAACACAAGCCAACCAAAATGAACAAGACCTTCTGCTGGTAGCAGAAATGAAAGACAATAATCCTGGCACAGGACAGGCTGAGAAAAAACAACCAGCACAGACAGTATGCAGACACAGTAAGCAGACAAAGTATGCAGGAGAGAATTTGGCGGGGACACAAAATAAAACCTAAAATGCTGCACTGGCTTTGATCAGCACCTTAATGACCTTCTTAGTCAAAAAATAATGTGTTAAAATGGAATTAGCTGCCCAGTTCCAGTCAGCATGGGAACACACACAGAATACTGAATTACTCAAGATCACTTCTCAGGAACCCTGATTATATGAATGGGAAAATCAACGACATGAGAAAGGCTGTGATACACATTAATGCTGCTCACTGAAGCACCAGACACACATTAAGATGGTTGGTAGACCACAAATGCGAAAACGCTCATTACCCGGTTGAAAATAAACAGTTTAACATATCTGGTACAACACATTAAAGTGAAAAAATATTTAAGCATCAGTTTAAGAGTTTGGAGACTGGCTTGTGGTTATCTCTGCTAAACACTTTTGTCCTGCATGACTCTGCACAGACTGAACCGATGCACTCAGCAAGAGACAAACTGGCTGCAACCATCTAATGAAATTTGACTCATCTGGGAATTCTGAGGAACTGCTCCACACCACTGTTTCTGCTAAGCCATACATTTTTCCTTGCAGGATTGAGAGTGCTGCAAATATGCAAAAAGCAACATCAATTTTGGACTGTTTGGCTTAAAATAGAAGGTTAATTCTGAGAATCCATATTCAGGTAAAAATACCACAGAAGCCGATGGAAACTTTGCAATTACAAATTAAAGGCACAGGGATCTGCATCAATGGCACAGTCATCACCGTCTGTCAGCCCCCAGCAGCACCTCTCGCTGACTCTAAGTCTGACTAAGAGCTGCCTGGGGCAGTTCTCTCTTCCTACAAACCCTCCTGCACATCAGCCCAATCCAACTGGAGAGCACACACATCCTGGTACAGCTCCTTTCTGGCTCATTCTCCCAACTCCTGACTCACCCAAGTGCTATGATGACATTTTGCAGAGTGAAAAGATCTATGTGTAGCAGCAGATGATGAAAATCCCCTGCAGTGCTGCTTCTCTCCTGGCTCTTTTCTGAGCCCTGCCTGGCCAGGGCACTGTCTGAGCACGCTGCAGGACAGCCCCCTGGCCATTCCCCTGCCTGGCCAGGCACAGGGTGGGCAGAGGAGTGCCAGAGGACAGGACCCAGCCTGGTGGGACTGCAGCAGGGACAGAACCCAGCCTGGTGGGACTGCAGCAGGGACAGGAATCCAGCCTGGTGGGACTGCAGCAGGGACAGGAATCCAGCCTGGTGGGACTGCAGCAGGGACAGAACCCAGCCTGGTGGGAATGCAGCAGGGACAGAACCCAGCCTGGTGGGAATGCAGCAGGGACAGGAACCCAGCCTGGTGGGACTGCAGCAGGGACAGAACCCAGCCTGGTGGGACTGCAGCAGGGACAGAACCCAGCCTGGTGGGACTGCAGCAGGGACAGGAACACAGCTTGGTGGGAATGCAGCAGGGACAGAACCCAGCCTGGTGGGACTGCAGCAGGGACAGGACCCCAGCCTGGTGGGACTGCAGCAGGGACAGAACCCAGCCTGGTGGGACTGCAGCAGGGACAGGAACACAGCTTGGTGGGACTGCAGCAGGGACAGGAACACAGCCTGGTGGGAATGCAGCAGGGACAGGAACACAGCCTGGTGGGACTGCAGCAGGGACAGAACCCAGCCTGGTGGGAATGCAGCAGGGACAGGAACACAGCCTGGTGGGAATGCAGCAGGGACAGATCCCAGCCTGGTGGGAATGCAGCAGGGACAGGAACCCAGCCTGGTGGGACTGCAGCAGGGACAGATCCCAGCCTGGTGGGAATGCAGCAGGGACAGAACCCAGCGTGGTGGGAATGCAGCAGGGACAGAACCCAGCCTGGTGGGACTGCAGCAGGGACAGATCCCAGCCTGGTGGGACTGCAGCAGGGACAGAACCCAGCCTGGTGGGACTGCAGCAGGGACAGCCTCAGAGACTCCCACTTGCCATTCCACATGGCAGCCACGGGCTCATTTTCCTACTGATCATGTTTGGAGGGTGGGAGAGAAGAACAATCTGCCACATGGCAGCACAACAGCAGCGAGCCCAGCTTCCAGAGGCAAAAGTGAAAGCAGGACAGCTCTCCTCTGCTGCCCCAAGAGCTCAGCTTTCCTAAATCACTATCTGCTGCGGTTAGACCCTGCCCTGACTGCCCAACAAGCCGTGGGTGAGGGCCTAGTCCCTTCTGCACAAGCCCAGACACATTCAGGTAACTGTGCACCACCCTGGGCTGCCCACTGAGGCTTCCCCCACCGCACACACTCCTTGTCTCGGGAGGTCACACGTGAGCCAAGCACAGAAGGTGCCAAAGCAAGGCCTGCTCTGAAAGGCAGCAGAAGTTGTGCCCTTGTCATGTTCTGCACGGCACTGTGAGAATTCATTGCTATTAAAGCTTTCAGCACATCCTGCCAGGACAGAACTCCCATCCCTCTCATCACAGGGTGTGCCTGTGTCCCACAGCAGAAGATGGAATCTGTCTAAAAACACCGGTGCTGTTCAGGAAGACCATTAGAGCACATCCAACAATACAGAGCTGGAGTGCACACAGCAATCTGGAACTGCGACTCAAGTCAAGTAAGAAATGTTTCCCTGCTTCCTTCCTTTTTTTTTTCATTGTGAGTTGGCATCAGAGCTCCCCTAAATAGAGCAAAAGGAGAGGAGGGGTAACGTGGGGAGCTCTGGCACACAGGCAGAAAGCGTGAACAACTTGCACTGCAGACTTATGTAACTTTGCTGCTGGTGACACAACTCGCTCAAGGGTGCTTTAGGCACGATAAGGGACATCCACTGACCTGTAAATAGAACTATTAAAATATGCCTTGAAATACCTCACGTAAAGCAAAATTATATAATCACATTGCCTCCTGCTTTAATACTGAAACAACAAAGGATTCATACGCAACAGAAATGAAAGCTTTCTATTAATACCTCAACTTCAGAATTAGAGAATTAGCTGAACAATTGTCCCCAGTCCCCAGGGCCAGCTTTTTCTGCTTTCTGCAGAGGATCCCTTCTGGCTGACTACCCTGGAAGGTATACTGCAAAGAAGTTCCTCTAAAAGCCCCTTGAAAAATGCAGGTATAAAAAAAAGAGATGAAAATGCAAGGATAAGCAAAAGTCATCCAAAATAAATAACAGCACGAAACATGCTATTGTATTAGCTATACTTAATTCAAAGAAAAAAAATAAAAAAATCAAACAATGTCAATTTTCAATTATGCTGATTAGAAACAAACTGGATAATTAGTAAATAGAATAATAATATAGGAAACATGATATGTTTGAAATGAAGTGACAAAAATATTCCAGAAGAGAGAACAAGCTAATTTATAATCTTCCTCAAAAATTAATTTCTCATTCTGCTAGAGCAAACATAAACACTATTTTGTTGCACATCAAAAAACAATTAACCTATTCATCTAAGGCACAGATTTTTTCAGGAAAGGTTTTTTTGAGCAATTTTTTTTTTTTATTTGGCATTTAAATTTTACCTTGTGATTTATTTTTTTTAAATTATTATTTCCTTACTGCTGGAGCACCCATAGGGTAAAGACCCAGGTTAAGGCAGGCAGGCACCCCTGGGCTGTTTGCAGCAGGCAGAGCCTGAGGGTAGGGCTGGGGAATCCAGATCAGATCCTCCCATCCTGACACACCACAGACTGCAGCTACTGGGTGGCACAGATCAGGAGCCCAGGACTGTCTCCTGTTCCTCGAGGAACCTGAGAGTCTTGGCTCATGTTCCAAAACAATCTGAAGTTTCTGCCCACTCCAACCACCAAACCAAAGGTGAACACCAAAGGCACCAAAACCAAGTCTAATCTGGGGACTCTCAGCACCTTTTTTGTGGCATGAAGGATTTGGATTCTTACTCCATTTCCCCTGACCACATTAATCATTTGGGGAGATGGGCTGAGGATTGCTGTGCACTGGCAAAGATCCTGTCCCAACCACAGCCCCTAACCTGGACTGGCAAAGATCCTGTCCCAGTCCCTAACCTGGACTGGCAAAGATCCTGTCCCAGTCCCAGCCCCTAACCTGGACTGGCAAAGATCCTGTCCCAGTCCCTAACCTGGACTGGCAAAGATCCTGTCCCAGTCACAGCCCCTAACCTGGACTGGCAAAGATCCTGTCCCAGTCCCTAACCTGGACTGGCAAAGATCCTGTCCCAACCACAGCCCCTAACCTGGACTGGCAAAGATCCTGTCCCAACCACAGCCCCTAACCTGGACTGGCAAAGATCCTGTCCCAACCACAGCCCCTAACCTGGACTGGCAAAGATCCTGTCCCAGTCACAGCTCCTAACCTGGACTGGCAAAGATCCTGTCCCAGCCCCTAACCTGGACTGGCAAAGATCCTGTCCCAGTCACAGCTCCTAACCTGGACTGGCAAAGATCCTGTCCCAGCCCCTAACCTGGACTGGCAAAGATCCTGTCCCAGCCCCTAACCTGGACTGGCAAAGATCCTGTCCCAGCCCCTAACCTGGACTGGCAAAGATCCTGTCCCAGCCCCTAACCTGGACTGGCAAAGATCCTGTCCCAGTCACAGCTCCTAACCTGGACTGGCAAAGATCCTGTCCCAGCCCCTAACCTGGACTGGCAAAGATCCTGTCCCAGTCCCAGCCCCTAACCTGGACTGGCAAAGATCCTGTCCCAGTCACAGCTCAGAGACCCTAAACCAAAACTGGAAGCGCTGCTGAGTTTCTCCAGCTCTCCCAGAGGAACACTGGTGAGGGAGCAAAGGGTTACATTTCAGCAGGAAATGTTAATTTTAGATTTATCTGCAACGCATGTTTTCCTCCTGATCAATTCATAGACTAAAATGAATCATCATCTTTGCTCTTGAGGCAACAGGGGAGAAAGAGACCCAAAACCACAGCTGGGAATTTGTTTTCCTGAGCTGTAAATCCATTGCTTCTCTGTCTGGGAGTGAGAAAGCACGTGCAGCTGAGGAACTAAGGCTAAAGGGCTCTGTACTACAGCTTTTATCCTCACCTTAAGTTTTAGGATACGTATTAAAAGCGTAACTTCATCCCTACTCTCCCACTAAATAAATAATGATGGGGCAGGAGGTGAGGGAGCCTCAGAGGAGGCTGCTGCACTGCCAACTGCTCTGGGATGTGAAAGCTTGACACATGCTGGGGCATCACCTCATCAATGCTCCCAGCTGCCTGGGGAGGCAAAAACCCGACTGCTGCTCTTAAAGGCAGGTCTCACACACCAGCAGCCCAGTGCTCCAGACAAGCTGCAAGAAATACAGTAATTACAAATGCACGGTACATAAGTCAAAACAAAACGGCAACAAGAACTTTTAGTCCAAAACATCAGCACCGTTTCAAATTTTAATTCTCTTCCGCTGTATTTCAGATAAGAGAATTAAGGATCGTGTTGCTTTTCAGCATCTTTGCTACAAACACATTGAAATCTATGCCTTTGTACACACTCACTGCTGTTCAAGCTGCTTTCTAGGAAAATAGGCTTTTTTACTTTTTTTATCATATTTACAGTATATACAGTAAAACACTCTGGGAGAATGTCAGTTTTCTCCCCAAAAGGGATGGCCCAGCCTAGCCAGTGATCTGCAGTAGATGTTCCTATTTAATAACGAGGGACTGACTTTATGTTTCTAAAGGCTGGCAAGTGCACTGCTGTGTGTGCATGATAGCACTCCACAGTGTGCAGCCCAGTCCCAATCTCTGGGATCACACTTTGGCTAAGAGCTGCAACCCACTCTGTCTGCACTGCAAACAAAACAATGGCTCTCAGAAACTGAGAGATTAATAAATTGAAGGATCACACATTTCTAACAAAGGGCAGACACTATTTTATCTTTATGATGCAGAAGGACAGGCAAGAGGTAACCAAACTGACAAGCATAAGGGCACCTGTAATTTGTTTTATCATGCTATCAGAACTCCACAGGATGACAGAGTATCACAGCATATACAATATTTACATTTCTACACGTAGTGTACTGTGTGCTCAGAGCTGCATGCTCCAGCTACTCCGTAACTACGTATGACAGCACTGTAATGCAAAATTCACAAAGGTGACTGGAGGAGTTTCATTTCAGAATAGCAGCTTCATTGACTAAACTCCTCTACTGAGCATGACTACAGCATATCTCGGGATTATTACTATTTAATTTGCCAGTTCAGTAAGAAATAACACATTCCCTGATGGAGAAATACAGAATCTCTGTTATTTTGGGGGGAATGGGGGTGTGTGACAGAGAACACACCCCTGACTCTGCATCAACTTACCCCCTCAATGCCATCAAACAAACACAGAGAAGCTAAATTCATGTCCCAAGTACTATTCTATATAAACAATAACAAAAACGAGGGAAGAATTTAACTCCCCCACTTTCTCTCATCTGTTTATCAGTTGCAGCCACCTCATAAACACCCATTTCTTGTCCAGGCTGGAAAACAGGCAGGTGGGGGGCAGAGAGAGGGCTGTTTGATTCCTTGTGGTTTGAAACACTCCGATGAATTGCCAATGGGCAAAATATTCTGTCACTACCTCACTCTGGGGATGGCTGACATAATAATAAACTGAAGAGGATGCTATCTGTCAAACATTAAGGAATTCCAATATTGAAATCTTGCTGCCTTTGGGGGTCAATAAAGAGCAACATTACAAAAGGCACTAAAGTTAGCAGTTTGGGCTGCTAATTTTACATGCCTGCTTCACCAGCGCACAGCTAAAAATAGATAAAACAGATAAGAGCACGGAACAAAGAGATGCACTGGACAATTATCTTTCTGCTGGCAGTCTAATTTATACTCAGCTTTTTAACCCTTCTTTATTATAAAAGAAACAGATTTCCAAAGTATTATTTAATGCAATCTCAATATAAAATTATTAAAGAATGTTTTATTTTTCTTAGTATTTCCTTGCTCCTGTCCTAGTGGGACAGAAAAATGAGATTTAAAATATTTTAATAAGGGCATCAGGCTATTTGCCAAGGGGCTCGAATACTAAGTAAGAATATTTACATGTTTTAAGACCCTGGAGGAGGAATCAGTGCAAAGCTCTTGAAACACGTACACACATCACAAATATGACAGTTAATTTTAATTTACTGGAAAAGAAAGTACACACTCACTTCAGTTTATTAGGCCTCATTATTCTCAATGAGGCTAAAGGGATGATTAGCTGCTCTAACGTGGCCTAAGAGCAAACAGTCTTCCTCATAAGGACAACACTTACTGAAATATGTGAATTTGTACTAAAACACTGTGAAACTGTTCAATTTAACTTACAACAGGTAAAATTTTAAAAATCAGCACTGCTAACAACATTTTCTACCATTATTCTGTCCAGCTCGGTTCTATGACTTAAATCCTGACTTTTGAAATTAATTTTTAGAGGAAAACAAAGCAGCATAGCAGTCTGACTCATATCTACACTGTAAACAGGCTGATTCTATGCTTTGCAGCCTTCTTTTGGTAACATTTACTTACAAAATGATAATGTTTATAAACAGAATCGACATTCTGTCTCCTTATGTCTGGGGGCA
This sequence comes from Ammospiza caudacuta, assembly GCF_027887145.1. NCBI lineage: Eukaryota > Metazoa > Chordata > Aves > Passeriformes > Passerellidae > Ammospiza > Ammospiza caudacuta. The sequence goes on from NC_080596.1 coordinate 77,586,946, forward strand.
AGAAAAAAAAAAATCACCTTCAGATTAACATGACAATTTATGCCCGGCAATTCTGGAGGCATCACCCTGTGCATATTATTCATGTTACCTTAAAAACAACACCATAAACGCACGCTTAAAAAAAAATAAAAGTAAGGGAAAGGAAGAAACAGAGAAATTGAGATTTAGGGTGAAGAGCCTTACCTCTGACACACAACCCGTCGGCAGCTCTGCCAAAACCATCCACCAGGCAGGCCTCAAGCACTTTTTTACAGCAATAAAAACGCCGCTTTTAAACTTCCTGTTTATCCAAACACCGGCCCAGCTTTCCCGCAGCTCGGAGCCGGCACCGCTCACCCCACGAGCGACACACGGGGAACCCAACACCCCAAAGCTCCGCTGGGGAACCCAACACCCCAAAGGTGCCCTGATGGACCCAGCACCCCAAAGGTGCCCTGATGGACCCAGCACCCCAAAGGTGCCCTGATGGACACAACACCCCAAACCTCCCCTGGCGGACCCAACACCCCAAATCTCCCCTAATGGACCCAACACCCCAAATCTCCCCTAATGGACCCAACACCTCAAACCTCCCCTAATGGACCCAGCACCCCAAAGCTCCGCTGGCGGACCCAGCACCCCAAAGCTCCCCTAATGGACCCAGCACCCCAGAGCCCTCCGGGGCGCAGCTTCAGCGCCCTTTCAGTTCGGTACTTCGGGACGACTCGCACCCCCGCCCCTCCGCCTCTCGTTTTTATTTCCCTTTATGTTTTCACCCAACCTCAAAAAGCAGCCACCGGGCAAAGTTGCGTCGGCGCTGCGGCCGCCCAGCAGCCCGGCAGCCCGCGGCGGGGCCCGGAGCGGCGGTGACGGGCACACAAAGCGCGGCGGCGGCGGCGGCGGCGGCGGCCGCTCGTGTGTGTCCCCCCCTCCGCCCCGCTCCCCGCCCGCCCCGCACCGCGGCGAGCAGGCCGGATGGTTACCTAGAGGCAAGCCCTTGTTCAGGAGGTGCGAACTTCCCATGGAGGCGCCGCGCTCCGTCCGCGCCCGCCGCGGGGAGGAGGAGGACGGTGAGGACGAGGAGGATGCCGGGGGGCAGCGCCGCTCGGAGCCGCCGCGGCAGCCGCGGCATATGGCGGCCGCTCCGTGGGCGCCCCCGAACTGAGCGGCGCCTCGGTGCGCGCCCCCGCCGCCGGGCGCGTCCCCGCCGCCGCCGCGCGCACGCGCGCCCACCCGCCCCCGCGGGAGGGAGGGAGGGAGGGAGGGAGGGAGGGGCGGGGTGGGGCGGAGGGGGGGCGTGGGGGGGAGCGGCCGCCGCCGCCGCCGCGCCCCCCAGGCTCGATCTCCTGGTTCTAGGCGGGCGCCGAGACGAACGAGACAGCGGGGCGGGCGAGCCTGGCTCGGCCGCGCGCAGCGAAACCGGGACCTGCCCTGGGACGCGATGTCGCCAGTGCTTTGCTTTGCTTTGTTTTGGTCTGTTCAAACTTCGGCAAAGTTAACGCCGGCTGCGTTCACAGAGTCACGGAATGGGTCATTTTGTAAGAGACCACAGCGGGTCATCGGGTCCAACCTCCCCGCTCAAACAAGGTTTTCCCAGAGCCCACGGCTCAGGATTGCGTCCAGACGGGTCTGGAAGATCTCCAGGGAAGGAGACTCCACACCCTCTCCGGACAATGTATTCCGTGTGCAGTCACTGAAAGCAAAGAAGTTCCCCGCACGTTCAGGTGGAACTTCTGCCCATCACTTACTGCCCGTTCCTGCCATCACAAACACCAGCACTTCTGGTGTTTCGCTGTATTTGTGATCTGGCTAAGGCTTTTCTCTCATGAACTAACAGGAATGAGAACAAATCAAGCCGTAACGCTGTAATTTTGCTCTCGGTGAGGGTCAGTGCCTCCTGCAGCACCCACGATCCGCCCTGAAGTGCCCCAGAACTAACCCCGCGGTCTCCGCGGGGTCGGCACCGCCGCGAGCGGTGAAAATTCTAAGAGAAAGATATTCTAAGAAATTCTAAGAGCAGCGAATTGCCCAAAGCCGACGAATCCAAGGCCCGTTTCTTCCCCACGGGAACGCTCCCATCGCGCCCACGTGGCCGCGGTCCCTCGGGGTCACCCCGCGCCCGCCATGCCCTCCCCGCCCCAACAGCGGCGGCGGCGGCCGACGCGAACCAAAGTGGTGGCGGCGGCCCCGCGGCCGCTGGGTCGGCTGACGGCGGCCCCGCCCGGGCGCGGTGAGGGAGCGGCGGCCGCCATGGCCCCGCCGCCTCCTGGCCCGAGGCTTTTTTTCTCCAGAGCGCCCGGAGCTCCGCTCCAGCCCTCCCAGAAACTTTCGCTCTACTGCCACAGCTGCCCCTTCCTCCTTGCCAGCCGCGGGCGGGAAGCGGAGCTGCGGCCGTTCGCTCGTCCGTCCCCACCCACAGCCCAGCCCAGTCCGGCAGCGAACATCCCTTCTCTGGGTTTTTCCAGAAATAAAACGATCGTTTCCTGTCAGCAACCGGCCCCGGCATCCCCCAGGGACCCGGACCCGCTCGGATAAAGACAGACACTCCTGGGTAGCAAACAAGAGAAATTCACTGGGAGAACGGACAGGGCTGTAGATTTTTCCCCGGGGTTTTTTGGGATTGGTTTACCTATGAGGGGAATATTTGAACCCAGAGGTTATGAAGGGTGGTTTCAGCCTCTGAATTGTGTGGATTTCAGGAATCCGCTCAGGGCACAACTCAAGGATTTTAGCATAACAGGCAGCCTTCAGCAGCTTGGCTCCAGCTCCCTAAAAACTTGTTTTTCCCCATCATTTCCCAGGTAGTGCGTCCCTTTCATGGGATTATCCACCGGGATTGGAAGGTAGCTCCCAGGACAAGTTTATGCAGCCTCTGATTTATCTTCATTTTCCTCCTGTATTCCTGGGAAAGCCTTTTGTGGCTCAGCACAGACGTCTCAGACATCCCTCAAAGAACAGCTTCCCTAAATTCTCACTGTGCATCACTAGGGCAGCATCTAGCCAAGCGCCTCATGTGGGGTTTGTATAAATAAATTTGGGTTTAATCACTTTAAAGTGGCTAACCACTTTATTGCCATTTATAAATGTTAGCAAAATATAAAAACACATACATATCAAAGCTCTAAGGAGAAAATAATTATTTTTTTCTCCCTCACTGCTTCAGTTGCCATGTGGCAAAGTATCAGGAATGAACATTAGGGGGTCAAACACACTTAAACCACAAGAGAAATATCTGTGAATACCAATATGGATATGAAAATCTCCAGAAAAAAAAGAAATTACCAGAGGAAAAGGAAAAAATCAAAAATGAAATTAAGAATTCAGTTGCATTTTTTCATAGAGAGACATAAACAGATCCAGGCACTGAGACCATGTCCTCGGTGGGGTTACATGACTGGGCAAATGTTTAGATCTAAACTGGAACTGCTGCTTCGGGGAGGGAGGGGAGTGTGGCGCAAAATATTATGACAAGGGGAGTGCTCTAAGTGAGGATAAGTTGGCATGATGAACAGATGGAGGATTCAATAACAGGAGGTTATTAATACTGCAGTTTGGTATTCTCTACGCTGCTTCGTGAAGGGATTCATATGCTTGCTCTTTTTCCTCTTCTGATTGTACGCAGACCTAACAAATACACACACTGTAGGTACCACGGGACTCGGGTTCCTCCTGGCACACCCATCACTAGTTCATGCTTCCTGGGAAAACATCCTGGGCTGCATCCTCAGCTGATGCTGACTGGAGCAGCAGCAGCAAGCCCAGCTGCACCTGCTGAAGGGAAGGGCTTGTCTGACCCCGTGTCCCCAGCCAAAAGGTCTCGGCACGCTGCTCCACAGCTGCCACAAGGCACCTGCTCCACAGAATGAACTATGCAGACTCCCAGGATGGAAAAAAACATTAAATAACTCAAGCAAAATTGAAGTTTCCCTTCAGAACACAATGCATTGCTCTTTCTGCTTCAGAAAATGCAGCTCATTTTCCCCCAAATTCAGCCCCCCTCCCTTGCATGTCTGTCAGTGGCCTAGTTCTGGACTGGACATGAGGAAATCCAGGAGCAGAAGAGCTGACTCCAGCCAAGCCTCGTCCATTCTGCTGCCTGCTTTCTCCAGCAGCTCGCCTCTGGATCACCTCAAATCAGTCATCTTCACAACTTTTACACCACGGCTCACAGGGCTACAATGCATCTTTCACAAAGCCTAACAATCCCCATCCTCTTACTGCAATCTCTTCTTTCACTAGCAGCGTAACACAGCTGAACGTCTTCTGTGCCCTGCACTAAGAATTATGGCGTTTGTCAAACCCCCAAACTGTTCCTTGGCTTCTCACGAGTCAGCTGGAGCAGCACATGTGCTGCACAGCAAACACATTGTTTTAAGTGTATCTCTTAACAGCCACATGTATAATTTAGGTGCAAGTTTTATTCCCCTCAGAATGGGCAACCATAAGGGCATGACCTTGGGCTGTCACAAATTCAGGGCATTAGGGCTCACTGTCTTTAGCAGATGGGACTTTGAAGATAGCGAAAGAGGAAGTTTTGCTGTTTTACCCCTAAGATACATGTTGAATGTTTTCTGAAGTGTAGAGTGAGCTTTGACAATTTTCTTACACAAAGATACTGCTATTGTGTGCTTACAGATTTTCTTTGGTTTGTCACAGCCATGTGTGCTGGTTCTTTCATGCATGATTTTGCTTTGTTATCAAACAGACATCATTCATTGTAAAAGTTTTTAAAGCCATAAATTTAAAACCGTTATGCATTTTTAATCAAAATGCAAGATTATGTTTCAATGGAATATCTTAACTTCTGTCAACAGTAAATCTTGCAGATGCTATTATGAGATCCTAGGAGAGATTTATGTCAGAAGAAAAGAATGGTTGGATAAAGAGGGCCCAACACTTAACCTTTATCCTAAAATAGATTGTTTAAATGTATAATCAAGCTAAGTCCATTCAATTTATTTAAAACCTGGAAAGAAAACTTTGTTTGGATTTAAATATTTCCTTAATTCTTTCACTTAGATCCTGAGGAGCATTTGTTTATATAACACACAGAGAGATCAGCCTCCTTTCATTTTGCAATTGCGTATTTCAATTACAGCTTCTTTTTTTTTTTAGTTATAACTTCCCCTGTGTGCAACTTCCCACTGCAGGAAGTTAATGCTTTCTGGTTCATGTGAAAAGTCATTTTGGAGAAAAATCCACAGGTTTTGAGGGGAAAATGGGAAAAAAAGAATAACTGACTAAAGAGAACCACCTGATCTTTAAGAAATTGCAGTCATTGCAAGCATGAAATAAAATAGAGGACCTTCATCTACTGTTAGAAAGAAGGTGAAGGATGAAAGTAGTAGATTAAAGTTCCACTTAATGAACAAGAAGTTCAGCTGTGTCAAACACTCAAAGTCATTTTTGAAATGCCAAATGTGCATTGCTCCTTTCTCAGACTGGAACAGCTCTACTAGGTCTATGCTGGAAATACAAAGTGAAGAAGCTTATAGTGAGCTGAATGAATGGAAGAATAAATTCCCTTCAAGCCACTGAACACAAAAAACCTCTCTCTTCTGATGTTATCTGTATTAAGTGACTAAGGGATATTCTTCTTGTTCTCACCCTCCCCATACAAGTGCTAAAAACATAAGAACCCAGGGTCAAATTAAATCCTCTGCATTTTCTTGTTGTCGTGAAACAAGACATATTATTTTCCATCTAGTTAGGGGGAGTTACCAGACCATCTCCAGGATGGTCTGTGTTGTGGCCGAAGAGAAAAAGAAGACAGAGATGAACAGCAGAAGAAACCTATCAAGAACCATGAGTGGATGTCAGCCATTGTCCATCTGTTCACAGTGGAATAAATCCAGACCTGAAGGAACAATCGCAACCTGCCCCATATGGCTCCCTCCCTTCTGCGCTGGCAGGGCTTCTTTGGGGATTTGACATTGGATGAGGTAAAGGAGAAGCAGCACAATCTGTGTTCCCAGAAATGAGCAGCCAATTAACATGAAAGGACAAAAAATGGGTTAGTGACCCAGGGAAGGTTTTCTCCTCCTCACCTGAAATCTTGCTCATTCAAACTGTGTAACTGGCATAGCCGAGGGTCCTGCTATTAATGAAATCTTAAAATTTTACATTTAGCTACTAACAAAATTCTGTGGACAGTGGGAATCCCTCAGTTGGTGAGACCACAGATCCAGTTGTCTCCAAAGTGTTAAAGAAGGCATTTAGAATATATTACACTCACATTCCATTAAAAATTATAATGCACTATGCTTTCAACATAATGAACCAGTGTAACAACATTCTGCATTTACTTTTATACAACTGGATTATTGAGTAGTAATTTACTTCTCAAGTTTTAAATCAGTCTGGGCCTGGCCATGAAGCAAAGTGCTATTTTTTAGATGATTAAGGGAAGTAGGCTCTGGCCTTTGCAGAATAGTTATGAAATCTGACTCTCTCTTTAGAATTATAATGAGAACCAGATACTCTTTATGATGCTGCATTCTGCATGCAAAAAAAGAAGAGATCTACATATTAAGGCCAACTGAAGGGATCAAAACCCACAAGTCTGTAGTAGATTCAATAACCTGCTTGGTGGTGGCAATTTCACAGGTAATATGGAGAATAATGAACCATCCCATGGCCTAAGCAGAACCAGTGGATGTCCTGAGTGAACTCGCCGCTGGGAGTGTGTTAGTGAGCTGCAGTGTCATTTGCACTCTACTGTCCTCTACCTCCTCTTGAGTTCTAACACACTTGGCATCTTATTTTTATCAAAGTTGTACAACAAGTAGCCAGGGAAAAAGCAAAAGTTGTATCAGAGATAGTTCTCAAGTTCCCAAACAATTCTATTTGCATTTGTGACTGTCATTCATTCACTAGGTGGCACAGAAAGCATCATACTTGCTTGTTTCTTCCTTGTTTCAAACACACTCCACAAGACTGAGGACGCCCTCAAGAAAAACTAAACACATATGAAATCAAAGCCACATCTCACTAAGGTAGAGACTTTGCTCTGAAACTCAGCACAAGTCTTAGCCATCTGAAAAACCAGCAAGGATACTAAAGGATGAAAAAAGCAGAACAGTGAAACTGTCCATTTGCTGCAAAGGACCTTAGGCACAACCACACACTGGGATTATGGACATTTATGACATTGAAATGAACTCTCCTGCTTTGTCAGATTTTCTCAGGATGATGACAAGTTACCAGGCTTGAATTTCATCCTGTTCCAAAGTGAGTACTGCTTTGTATCACCATGAAATACTGCACTACCAGCATTCCACTATCACCTGCTGCTAAGATAAGAGAGTGGTTCATTAGTGAGCCAGAAGTGACCTCTGGTGAATCCCCACACCAGCTCCAGAGACACACAGCACCTCCCTGGCTGTCCCTGGCTGATCACACCCCCTGCCATGAAAATCCCATCGTGCTGCACCCCAACAGCAGTCAGCAGCTGTACCCCATCAGTGGAGCACGCCAGGTGCCTGCAGTCACCCACGGTGTGCACAGCAGCTGGAACAAGCAACAGAAAACATTGACTGGTACATTGAAAAAGCCTGAACACATTTGCCTCAACACGGTAAAACCTGCCCACTGGTAACTGCTAGATAACTTAATGGGCAACGATAAAACATGCAAGCTCTACCTGGAGATTAGAATTATTTAATTTAATTTAAAAAGTAGTATATCCAGAAATTTGTAAACAAAATGAGAAAGGCATCCTATTAAATATGCAAAAAAATACCAATATTATTTTCAGTCAGTGATCTTTGAACTCTAAGAAAACAGGAAAACTAGAGTAGAGAATCACAGTAAGCAAAGAGCTGGGCAGTGAAAATCAATTTCATATTTACAACATAGGAACAATATACAGGCCAGGCAATCCATTACAGTGAATGGTCGATGGTTTCAGACCAGTAAAAGATACTAGCAAGGTTTCATGTGTACAGCACATACCCCAGCAGCCAAAGAAACATATTCCATGTTCTCTGCCTCCATATATCTGGCAACACAGTAATATTTTAACCTTCTCCTAATACATTTATTTTCTCCTAACAAACATCTGTAGGAGGTTATTGAGAAGGCCACCTTTTTGCTTTTATTAAACCAAAATACTCTTGTGCAGCTCTTTTACTTCCTGTTCTCAAGACTTAAAACTGAATAGCTGAAAAGGAAACTGCAACTTATCCCTATGCAAGACTCCCCAAGATATAATTCCCATCCGTAAGGGACATCAATTTATGTGATTTACAGAGTGATGTGGAAAAAAGGTTAAAGATATTGAAAACACTCCCTTTGTATAGCTGAATAATGAGAGAGCAGCGAGTTCTCCTGGCAGAAAGATCACACTACTCATACTCATGTAACACAGAATTTCAGTACAAAAGCAAAGGCGATTCAGAGAGGTGATAATCAGTATCAACAGATTTACTGCTGCTCGAGCTGATCTGTGCTGCCAAATACCCTGACTTACAGACTGAGGCAGCACTGAGCATTATGATAGGATGGCATTATTTAAAGATTAATGGATAAACTTTCCAAAGGCCTTATCATATTACATGAAGAAGATACTGCAGAGAGAACACATCTCATGGAAATGTTTGCTAAATCATTGTCTTTTTAACGGTTCAATTCCTCTACACAGGAAAACACCATCTGACAGGGATGTTTTGTTGAATTTGTATCACAGCACAGCACAACTCTGGTCCTACAAGTGTCTTCTGGGAACTGCATCCTCTCACAACAGCCATTGCTCCGACACGGCAGGATCACCGGTGCAATTTTACACGCAGCTCCTGTTGTGCCAGGCAGGCACTGCCAGGGCGGCTGGGCTGACACATCTGCAGCATTTGTGATTCACTGTGGAAAGCCCACAGAGACTTCACCCTGAGCTGTAAACAGAATTGTGTGAGATCACAACCTGCAGCCATTAAGCAGCACTGCCAAGGCCACCATCGCTCCATGTCCCCTCTGCGTGTCTGTTAAACACCTCCAGGGACAGCGACTCAACCACAGCCTGGGCAGCTGTTCCAATGCCTGGGCACCCATTCCATGAAGAAATCGTTCCAAATACGCAATCTAAGCCTGCCTGGCACAACCTGAGGCCACCTCCCTTGCCCTGTCCCAGGAGGAGATGGGGCTGGTGCAGCAGCCCTGCCTTTCCGAGCCCACACCCACGGCCTCAGCTGCCAGATCCCCCCCAGGCCCTGCTGCTGGACGGGCGCTGTGTCTGCAAACCTCCAGCCCCAGGGACCTCCCCAGAGCCAGGACTGCTGGCAAGGGACAGAAAGGCCTTGCAGAGCAAAACTAACCGCATTAAAATTAATTCTGGGACAGTTTTGAAAGGTAAATTTCCTGGAACTGACTATTGAATAGAAGAGGACTTGGAACATTATGTTCCTTTTGAAAGCACTTTCAATTAATGCAGACCATGTTGAATATCTTGCTGCTTTTTTTTTTTCCTCATTTATTTCATCAAGACAATTACTTGGTTTCCTAACATATGCTGTCTTTTTCAAGAAGCAGGGTATCTTATACTGCTTTTATGTAACAAACTATTATTTTTCACTACACTGATGTGCCATCTGAATTACAAGATCACAAGTAACACAATAAACATTAAAAATCTGCAATCGACAATTTTTAAATTTTCATTTTTATCACATAATCCCAAGGAAGATCTTAAGGTACATAAAGCCTATTTTTTCCTTCAAATTATTATGGTTTCTTTGGTCCTGAATAATTCCATGAACAGCTGAAGAGTCACTGATATCAGAATACTCTCTTATTAATTTGTATTATTTTATGTATCTGGAAGAATGATCACAGTACAGGCTTGTACATCACCACAGGAAGAAGAAAGTTCAGCAGACATAGACAAAAAGGAAAATACTTCCATACAAACAGATTGGGTTCTTAATTAAAATGATTTGATACGCCTTATGAACAGTGCAAGTTATATCACAGATGATGAAGTTACCTTAGGAAAAATGTACTTTAAATTAACTACTGGCAGCTAAAGACAACTGAGCTGTAATAATAAGTAAATGTACATAGATAAGGTATAAATAATTAATTCTCCTTTCCTGAAAGACCTGGAAAGCAGTGGGAACGGGCTGTGTATGGCTGTGTGTGCTGATTCTCACTGAAGTGGCTTCCAGCCCCGTGACCCAGAAAGGTTAAAGTTGGTGTCTTTCCCAGAGGCTGCACCTCTGTGATTAACATCACACAGAAGCCCGCATCAGAAAGAACTATCACAACAGAGGAATGAACAATAATTCATGCAGATAATAAATAGTCTAAGGAGAAAAAGAACAACAACCCTACTTTGGTTCAGTGAGTATTTTGGAAGTTTTTCCTTTTATGCATCATAACTGTAACTTTTACTCAATACCAAGCACCGAAGGAGATGATTTATTTGTTTTTTGAGGTTTTACAATCACAAGCAGAATTAAGTGTTCCCACTCTATTCCTGAATCTTTCCTGACAAGAGATTTCCAACTCCACTAAAATCTGTGGATGTTTTCAGACGTAGACAGATGTCTGAGAGGCCACAGGCTGAGGTCATCAAACTCATCTCATTTGTGACCTAAGCTCGGTCCCTCGGCTCTCTTAAAAAAAAAATATATATAAGGGGAAGGGAAATGATGGAAGGGAAAGAACACCAAAGAAATTGTTTTCCAATTTATCTAGGAATTTTTTCTGGTTAACTTTTAATCGAATAGCACACACAGAGTTCGGTAACATAAAGCCAAGATGATGCACATTGAGAAGATATATAATATATTCTTGGTCATCTATCATACACTGCTCCTCACAGCCTAATTATTGTTTATGGCATTATTACCAGTCAACTGTCTGTTATTTTCTGCACATCTAACCAACCAGATTTTCAAGAACTCACATTTAAATCTCATTTCAAAGGCCATTTTACTGCACTGAGTTAAATTGCTTAAATTTATATGTATTTTACATAAACCTTCATTTATCAACAAACAGCTCAATTTCTTGGTTCTTGAAACACTCAAAGAAAAAAAAAAAGTGCCATGCTGATGCTGACATCATTTTGGCTGCTTAAGGGAAGATAAAATTGGGTCTCTCAAAGCTGCAGGCAAAATACTACAATGGATAACAAATATTCCTTGTGTATACATGGTTGGAACGGCTGTCTCCATTGGGCACTGACTGTACATTGTGGAGCACAGAATGGATTCAGAGAATATTTTATTGTTACAGTCAGTTCATGTGGACATGCAGTATTCAAACAGTTTATTTTACAATTGCTGCTACCTGCTCCCTGACCCCAGAGATGCCTTCTTGCTTAAAACAACCATCAAACCTCCAAAACACTGCAGAAATCCACCATGTAAATAAATAAATATATATACTCATGGAACAGGGGTCTATTTAGGAAAAAAGCAAAGATTCACTGATGGCAAATTTTCTGAATCTTTTTCCCTCTGATGGCTGCAGGGTAGTCTAAATTTTTACATATAATCCACTGTTAGGATCAACACTGTTTCTGTTCTGCTCTTAAAAAAAAAACAAACAGAGGAAAGGAGAAAAGAGGTTTTGCACAGGAGCATTAATAGTTCCACTTGCCCTGTGGCAAATGGGGAAAATATGTCAATGTGAATTACTGTACTGTCTCCATGGATCAAGATTTCTCTTAGTGCTTTCAAAATTCCACTAACAGAAACAATTGCTAAGAGCATTTGCTACTTAGCCTGCTATGCTGGAATCAAATAAGACCCTAGGATCAACTAATGCTAAAATATTATCTTCTATATTGATTTTCTCTCCCTACATTAACTGAGGAAAGAAACAGCTAAATAATTTCAGCTGGAAAGAACAGTCTATTGCTCTCACAAGGACATCCAAAGAACTTAAATAATCAAGATAATTGCCAAACAGATTTTTGAGCAGCTTACACTACCAGAAATGTAAGAATATCACAGTATACTACTTCTTTCTGACCCAAACAAGTTGTACTATATATATATATATATATATATATATATATGTGACTCACTACATGGTTAAATGCAACATCCCTCTCTCCAGAAACCAAGCTCACCCACATAGATGCATTAGAAAAAATAATTCCAATTGTGAGCAGTTGGGCATGCACATTCAGATTCAAACAAGTGAGCCAAATGCTAATAAATACACTGCGAGTCCATTTGCTCTACTGGAAGGCTACTTTATGGGGGTTTCACTAAATTATTTTTTTAATATCCTTTTCCCAATACTAGATTATGGTCTCAATTAATTAATAAACATTATAAACATTAAATTTCAACAATTGTTGAAATTCTTGGGCCATTTGGCACGTCTGGTATGAAAATTTATTTCTAAACTCGATCTGGCCAACAAGAATGAACAACTAATGAAATCCAGACACTGTGTACTTACGCACTATTGATTATTTCTTCTAAATAGCAAATTATTTTCATTAGAAATTAATAGTCTTAATTCTTATACTACATTCATCACCAGGATTCATAAATATTTAACAAATTCATTTAAGGCAACCATGACGATGCAACAAATGAGAGCTTTGCAGGATGTCCAAGTTAGCACACTACTGACATTCTGGTTTAAGAAGTTAGTGCTCTACAAGGCTGATAAAACTAACACATATTTAAAGGATTATGATCAATTATCTTAGGACACATTTGTCAGTGAAAAGCTCTCTCAGTAAGGATATTTCTAATGGGTATTTGTCATCATCTTCACCAACAATGTGGACATAAATAGAAAATCTTTGCAAAAATTACTAGGAACATCATAAAAACAATAATAACTGACTAAAAAATAATAGCAAAAGTGCAATCATGCAGTCATTTTGGATCACAGATAAATAAAGAAACAAAACATGCTTTAAGAAATCCAAGGTGGAAAGCTGTGCCATTAGGAAAGGCTCCTGCCACGCTGACAGGGTAGGGAACGAGAGCCTTGACAGGGAGGTGCGGCTCCCAGAACCACACCTCGGCATGAGGAAGTCACGTTTCCTTGAGAAAATCCTTACATTCAAGTAAGGAGGAAATTTTTGCTATTGTGGACAGGATTACCAACATTATAAATAGTGAACTGTTGCTGCCAGCTCTGGCATCCATATTCTGTATGGGTGAAAGTCTGCAAAAAGAAAAACTCAGTGCTGGAGTAAAAAAAGCCTCAAAGAACACAATGTACTGAGATTGCCAAAAAATCCCTGAGAGAGATAACATGATTACACTTTGCAGGGGGAAATACCGGACACTAAAAGCCTGCCTGACCTTAAAGGAAGACATCATAACACTGAGCAGCTTAGAACCTCATTCAAAATCTGTATTTTCTAGCTTATTTTGTTGTTGTTGTTCAAGTGGATGTTATTGACTATACTGCAAAGGTTATGGTCGTATCTTTATCTCCTGAATACTTCAAATCTTCTGAAAGATCAGTCTAATAAAACATCTGGGGCTGAACTGTATCAGATATGTACATGACACAAAGAGGGTTTGAGTTAACCTGGTAATTCCTTCCTGATCCTGCACTTTGGGGAGTTACAGCTCCAAAACCTTGAGGCTGACTAATGGTTGGTCACTGCCTCACTCCCTCCAGGAATGAGAACAGATGAGCGGTCTCTCACACAGCATCATCTCCTGTGTCAGTCTCCCCTGCTCCTGACATCCATTAACAGAAAGCAATTGCCACTGAGTTGTTGAGATGAAGAGAGATGTGTTACCACAAACCAGCTGATTTCCAGGACGGAGCCAATGTGATCCCACTGAGAGCACCACCGACAAGGGGAGAGACCTTTCCACAGGGCTTCAGAGGGAAACCCCACACAGCATGGCAAACGCTGACCTTGGGGACTTTAGCTGTAAATTAATAACAAGTTCTTTATACTGCCATGCAATAACTGACACAGTCTGGGGCTCATGCACTTGGGCATCCAAGTGCACCAAAATGGGATGTCTGGAAAGCAGGGATGAATGAACAGATCACAGTGCTGGGTGCTCCAAGAGCAGTCTGCAATGAGATGGAGTTTGTGGCACCTTCATCACCTCACACAGGGATGCTGCTGGCAGGAATGTCCTCCAGCAATAACGGCAATGAGTCCTGAGGGACCAGCACTGCTGCCTTGCTCAGATTTAGCTCAGTCAGTGCTTTTCTAAACACGTTGTCTCTCAGCACTGCAAGACTATTCTTGTATTCTGTCAAGCAGAACTGTTTGCTGTCCATCAATTTTTGGTATTTAACTTGCTGACATCCTAACTGATGACACAGCTCAGACTTTTCCACTCCAGTCTGCAAAAAGTTGCACAAGAGAGAGCCTGGAGAAATTCTGCTGGCAGTCGCTTTTGGAAGGGAACAGGGGCACCTCAAAACTGGGAGAAATTAGAAGGATTAGTGCACCAACCAAGATTTGGGAAGCATACAATCAGTTAGTCCCTGATTCTGCCACCAGCCTTCTACCAGCCTTGTGATGCTAAACCACTTCCCTTCCATGTATCCAGGTTCCTCACCTTTAAAGTATGTATAATATTTGCCTATTGAACACTCATGCTTGCTGTCAGAGCAAGTCCATAAAACATTTCGATGTCCCACCACAAGTGAGGAGTCGTGCTCCCTGTGACTGAGGAGAAAGGCAGGCACACGTTCATGCACGGTGCTGATCTCATAAGTGTCAGCAGTGGGCCATCATTCTGGGCTCACAGTGGATATGCCAAAGACCACAGTGCTTCCCTGTAAAGGAACAGCCTGCAGCATCTGACAGGCTGACTGTCTGACCTGCAGTTTGCACTGCCCTGATCTGTCTCGTGTCCACGCACACAGGTCCCCTTATGGCCAGTAAGTTCCTACTGCTAATAAAAATACAATATAAACCTGAAGGTCTGTAAAATTACGTTTGTTTTAATACAACTGTGTGTTTTAAAAAGTGTCACATCAGCCTCCCACTGAATCATAGTATAACAAATTTTTTGTTGACTTCTGCTAGAGCTGAATCTTAGTTACTATTACACAAAGAACAGAGCTGATGAGAGAGGAGTGGTCCTTTCAAAGGTAGATAAACCTGGCAGGTCAAGATTAAGAAAAAAAACCTTACTTTCATTTTAAAAGAAAAATCCAATTAGGAAGTTAAACTGTAAAAATTGTGATAAGAATTCTGTTGGGCAAAACCTGAAAGATCACCAAAACAGTAATAAATTAATCATGGCATACGTAAAGGAGAAATTAAAGTCAATAAAAATTGTATTCATGTGTTGCTAAAGCATTTACACCACCAAATAAACTATTGTTGTTGGAATCAAGAAAAGACTGCCAACCCCAGTGTGGTTTATACATTTCTTTTTTAAAGCCAGATATCCTATGCTGTACAGAAGAACTAAACACAGTGGGTGTAAGACAATCCTGCTGCCTGTGAGATGGCTATCTCAGCTTTTAGCAATCTGTGTAACTGTACTCCAATCACAACCACAGCCATCAATAATGGATGGCAGTGCCTCCATCTGCCTGTGCTCTCCTCTCATCCTTCATTTTTACCCAGCACAGACCTGCACGTGTTTAACTCACCATGCCTGTGCCACGGACACCCCACCCCTCAGGTCCAGACACACGGATCCTCTGCATCCAAAATTAAACCAAAATCTGCCACAAAATCGACTCCTCATCCTTCCCCACTGGGCTACTATTAATTGCACAAAATACTTCTTGGATTAAAAAAATAATCAAATATTTTCCTGGGACCTGAGAAGCACAACACACACTTACCACTTCTGCAACAGTTATGGTACATGAACTAAGTATAGGTCTGTCAACTGTGTATAGGTCTACAGTTTCCATAATCAATTTTTCTGTTTTCCAATCTATTAGGAAAATTGAAAAGTCTTTTTTCCCTTCCTTGATGTTCCTGAACTCAATGAAGATTTGCCATCCAAGTATGCGAGACCTGCATATGCTAAGACTGAATTTTCCAATTAAATCTTTAATTATTTACTACATAAAATAACCTTAACACAAGCTAATTTTTGTTTTTCATAGCTCTTAAAATAGTTATGAACACGAAAGAACAACATCACTGTTATTCAGACAATAGTTTTCAGCATGTTAAACTGAAAGACTAGAGGGATTCAATTAAACATTTAATGTAGACAGGACAGTTGAGTGTGCCAAAATAAACCTCCGCTCACAGCTGTACTAAAACTTTGAAAGATTTTCAGTAAAATAAATCCATATTTTATTAAAATGCTTGCTACAAGTATTGGAATAACATATGCCATCATAAAACAAATGTTTAAATCAGTGCTGTACCCTGCCCTGGATAATGCCTGCCTTAAAAATCAATTGTCTTGGTAACTCCTTCTGATTTTTAGCAAAATACAGATAATAAGAACAACCTTTTACCACACATTCTCTTGGCTAAATTCTCTCTCCCATTACAAATTAGCTATAGGCAAGATGGTAAGGGGGAAAAAAGTGAACTATAAACAGGTATTTATAAGATGAAAAAATGGCCTCTTTGCTGACATCAGTCTCAGAAAGCAGAAGGGGATGATTTCTGCCATGGAATATTCTTTCCTAGGAAAATCCTTCCAAAGTGCAGAGCTGGCTGCTCGTGCAGCCATCCTCCCACCAGGATTTACCCATTTGCCCATGGTCAGGCGAGGGCAGCACAGTCGTGTGGATCTGTCCCATCCTTCCACAAGGGCTTAGCAGAACCCGATACCCTGCTTGTATTTCAGTCCTTAACTAATCATTGATTAATAAAATCTCTCTGTTTCCCTGCATGCTGACAGAGCTTCCAAGACAAGGGTGTTAGTCAGTTTAACGGGGAGAATAAAATCTCCACTGGCTTTGTCACACAGCTCTGCCTCTCCTTCAGCAGGCTCAGTGCAGACCTGCTCTCAGTGAAGGCCTCTCACCATGATGCCGTGGGGAGTGGGCCGAGAGCAGCCCCAGGAGAAGGATTGGGGGTGCTGGTGGGTGAGAAGCTCCACGTGCCCTGGCCATGTGCTCTCAGCCCAGAAGCCGCCGGTGCCCCGGGCTGCAGCCGTGCAGGGTGGGCAGGCCAAGGGAGGGGACTCTGCTCTGCTCCGGTGAGGTCCCACCTGCAGAGCTGCCTCCAGCTCGGCCCCAGCACAGGCACAACATGGACGTGCTGGAGCAAGGCCAGAGCAGGCCGCAAAGGTGACCAGGGGCTGAGCCCCTCTGCTGTGGGGACAGGCTGGGACAGCTGGGGGTGTCCTGCCTGGAGAAGGCTCCAGGGAGACCCTGAAGCACCTTCCGGTGACTAAAGGGCCTTAAAGAAATCTGGAGAGGGACTTTTGACAAGGACATGGAGCGACAGGACAAGGGGGAATGGCTTCAAACTGACAGGGAGTAGGTTTAGGTAGATTTAAGGATGAAATTCTTGACTGTGAGGGTGGTGAGACACTGGAACAAGTTGCTCTGAGAAGCTGTGGCTGCCCCATTCCTGGCAGTGGTCAAGGCCTGGTCTAGTGGAAGGTGTCCCTGCCCATGGCAAGGGTGCTGGAACAAGATGATCTTTACAGGCTTTGCAACCCCAACCATTCTGTTACTTTCTGTTACTCTGTAAACTAAACAAGTGAAAAACACAAGTTTTGAAATCTGGAGATACTGGTTGTAGTGAAAAGCTGCAGGTCCACTCTGGTATCACTGCCTGCCTTCATCTGCTACTGTAAACAAGCAAGATATTCTAACACAACAGATCCTCCTCCACTTGCTATTGTCTCCAGAAAATAAAGAGTAGATGGCACTAAACACGACCTCTGAGCCCCATCATCCAAAGATGGCACTAAACACAACCTCTGAGCCCCATCATCCAACCAGAGCTTCACCCCCTGCTTGCCCACCTCACACAACCATCCCAACACACACCCCAGCTTGGGTAACACTGTGACAGAAAGCCTTGTTCCAACTGAGGAAAACATTATCCACCACTGTCCCCCGATCCCCAAATGCAGCCAGGTTTCCACAAAGTGAACCTGCCCACACAGCAGGGTCTGTGTGGAATAAATTCATGCTGATGTTCCCAGTCCCCCTCCTCTGCACCGTCCCCACAAACACATCCCAATCCTCACACCACCCCTGCAGCTGCAGAAGCTTTGCCTTGCCCGTGACATTCAAGTCTCAACCTGAGCTTTGATTTTCCTAGCACTGTCCCTGCATGCCAGGGCAGTATTTCTGAATTCCTCCTTTGCAGCCTCTCCCCTCTCCCACCCATACCATTCCCTAAGATTTCCAAGTTTACTGGAGGCTGTGTAACGACTCTGCAGATCCAACTTACACATATCATTTCCTGAGCAGTTTAATCTAATGATTTGCTTGCATGTTTCATTCAAAAAGAAGGTTTTTTTTTTCTTTTAAACAAAGCCAAACTTAAGGAGCACTGACATCTTTAATGGGACTTAGAAGGCAGCATGTGAGTAGCATTTAAAGGCCTACTGGGAGCAAAATTACAGCTCTTAAGAAGAGTGTGGCTTCTAAAATTTAATTTAACTGTTGCCTAGGCCTCTTCTTGAATTCTTATCTGGACTAATCACTACAAACCATGAGGTGACTATTCAGAAAAATACCCATTTTTAGTATTTTAGATGCAGTTTGGGCAATTAAAAAACACAACAACACAGATTAAGCACTATTTCCTAGAGTTTTCTCTTCCAGAAATACCATCCTGTGGTACATTTTAGTAAATGTGATTATAGAGTCATTTTTATATATGACATTTTAACAGTAATTGTATGAGCACAGCTAAGTAATTGTACTCGAAAATTAGATGATGGAAACAAGTTTTCCTGCATTCATCACTACTGAAATGAGAATGCAGTGGGTCTTTTAATAAACAATAACTTAATTTCTGGATGTTCTAAGTACAAACCTTGCGATTTAAATATAGCTCAGTCTGCTAAATGTTCCTATGAAAAAAAGACAATTTAGCCCTCCATCAATTATAACAGATGGCAAACTGATTTCTGTTCTAGTAAAAAGTTTGCTTGGGTTAAATAAAGTTCTAATTTATTTTTTCTACATTTTTTTTTATTTAATTAAACTGCCCTAGAGATGAAAAATGTGGTCAGGTTATCAAATATTTGTCCATAAATAATGCATAAAAATATGGCCATTTCATTTCTAATCACTTATTTTAGATAATTTTTTTAAAGTGCATTTAACATCAGTGATTTGGATGTTCATATCTCAAACCACATGGACCACATCACAGGAGTGCAGCCCAAAAGAGGTAAGGTTTCAGATTTAAATCCTTAACTGAGTAGGGGAATGCAGTGGGGCGCTGTGCCAAGGTGGGATTTGTACCTGAAACCACTACACTTACAAATTAATTTACGCAGATTGCTCTTCAGAGGAAAACATTTGAAGGAGATTTCCCCCATCCCAGCCAGGGCAGGGCAGGGTATTGGGGCTGCTTTGGAAAGAAGTCCGAGAGCTTGGCCATCCTCCCCTGAGCAACCCTGGCTGGTCGCTGCTGGCCCTCAAACTCCCTCCTGCTGCTTCCCACATTGAAATTCTAATGGTTTGCTCCTCTTAACTTCCATGGGTAAAATGACCTCATTTTGCAAATTTTGACATCTCCATGAGATGATGCAAGAGGAAAAAAAAATCATCCTGTGGAAAGTAACATTTCTGTGTCCTACTTCTGATGCAAAAGACTGCTAAGCCCTGATGTTACTGAGTTGGCTTCATTTGTACTGATCTGCAGTATCAGACTGAAAATTCCCATGACATTTCTCACAACTCCATACACAGATTTATGCTTCCTACATACTCTGTGATTTGATCACTTAAAAAACCCAAAAACCCAACAAATTATGTGGACTTCTATAACAAATTCATGAGTTGGAATCACAGACAGCACAGTCACTTTGGAAAATCCACACAGATTTCCCTCAACATAATAAGAAAATACCAGAGTCGTTCCGCAAAAACACCCTTCAAGTTTTGAAGCGTATCCTAAGAATAAAAATATCTGGACTCTGATCAGAAAAGGAGCAAGTTCCAGAGCTCAGAACCTCCTGCTGGCTCTTCTCTCCTCATCCTTTGGTGGCTGCTGGTACCAGTGGGAATTGCTCACACCGATCTGTCACAAACCACTGCTTCTACATTTCAAAGCGAACCTCCTCCAGGGAACCAACTTCAAACTTTTCTGCCCCTCTTCCTCTGGCTGTTTAAATGGACCTTTAACTTCGTAACACAGCAAAGTCTTTAAGCATAGCCAGCCATTCCCTAGATCTGCAGGAAGAACTGCACAGCTAACAGCGTTTATCACCCCCAAACCCCTGACTGGTGCACCTCATCCCAACATTTAGGTCCCAGATGGGGGCAGGCTCATCCAGGCACCCCTGGAGATCAGCAGAACATCTCCATGCCCAGAATAAACCAAATTTACAGAGGGAGATTTGTCTGCTTCCCCACAGAAAGCACGGAGACAAGCCCACATCTGTTCCCCCTCTTGCACCATCACATCCCAGACAAGGAAAAGCTGAAGATCCTGAGTGCATTTTGCTGCATTTTGGGTCTGCACCACCACGTTTAAGCCCATGTAACTGAGCTTTATTCATCTCCTGGGAAACAGTAAGGTACATTTCCACTCCTGCTTTTACTATATGTACTTGTCAACAGGATTTTCGTCACTTCTGCCTTCAGTTGAACAGCACAAATATTTTGATACCAAAGGTTGCAAAGAAGATGAACAGATTTCATGTCAACATGGACCAGTATGAAAATAACAGACCCTCAGGTCAGCGGACTTACTTGAGTTTTTTTGTCAGGTGTTGAACAAGGAGATTTCTTCCTGGGAATGGCCATTTCATGTTCAAACTAAAGGGAAGGCCAATATAGCTGTGTCATTGATTTAAAAAAAAAAAACAACAAACCAACACCTCCCATAAGTAAATATTTACTCTCTGCTGAATAACTGGCATGTTTGGAGCTTAAAATGATTTTAAAAGGGAGTGATCTGCTTAGAAGGTATAACCAGGCATCTAACAATAATTTATATAGTGGCTTTGAACAGGCACAGGACTATAGTACTCCCCAAAACAAGAACATAAAACATTGTGCTGGATGTTGAGGAAAGCAAGCAGGAAAGGAGAGTGATCTCTGAAGTATTCAAGGCCAGGTTGGATGCATCTTGTTCTTCCATTTGGTCTAGTGGAAGGTGGGAAGGTGTCCCTGCCCATGGCAAGGGGATTGGAATGAGATCTGTAACATCCCTTCCAACCCAAACCCTTTTATGGTTCATTCTGTGATTCCTAAATGAATTTTATATTTCAGGCAAAGCTTTGTAACTGGAATATAAAGCAAAGTTAGAAGTGTTCCTCCTGCTTCAGACATTAAATAGAAGTATGGCCAAATGTTACCTCTCAAATCCATGGGGACTTGAGCAGCTTTTCCTTCTGAAGATGAAATATTGGACTAGATGAGATACTACAGGTCACATCCACTAACTCCACAGAGCAGATGAAGTGGAACACACTACAAGCAATACACATGCATACATTTGTGTCTGTGACACGTCAATAAAACCCCTCAGTGTCTGGGTACCAAAACACAAATTCAATGGATGCAGCCAGGCCATCTCCAGGATGTTTAAAGAGGATTTTGTGAGTTTTGTGTGAGGCAGAAGCATTATGGTTTAATTGCCAGCCTTTACAACCATGTAACAAAATCTTCTAGCAACTGAAGGCACAAATGTGATGATCAAAATATAGTCAATCCTGCTAAGTCGTCCTCCAGTTGAATGCAGGGAAGTAATTCTTTTCCTGAATTATTTACAAAAGATACTTGTGAGAGGCAATGTGCCCACATTATTGCCACTGCAATCTTTGTTTCCTTAACTTAACCCAGGAAAATCAAGAAGCTAAACTGACAACACAGAAAAGGAAGAAAACAGTGTTTGCAAAACAAATATCACACTTCTCCCCTCTGGAATCTTATGGGTGTCAGCGCTGTGTTATTTGGAAAACTGTAATTCATCAGAGCTTTCAACACGTGTCTTCTGGAGATACACGGCCTGATGCAACACAAAGTGCAGGTGGCAAACAAAAATGCAATTAATCTGTCAAGCAGCACAATGAAATGTTGAAATACATATCTGAAACATTCAAACCCTGAATCTCCTCTGACCAGGATGGCAGTTTTTCCCTGAGTGGGCAATGTGGGAGGCACAGAAGGTTCTAGAATATTGTTTTTATCAGCAACATCCAAACGTGGCAACAGGCTGAGTAATTCTGAGCAATATTCAAATACAGAGCAGTATTTGACCTGCTAAGTATTGACCTGCACACACAAAACCAAGCAGTTTTTCTTTGAAGGAAATAGGAATTATACAGAATTCCTCATTACAGGTCATACCCAAAGCTCCAAATGCTTCGCCTAATTATGTCTTCAGTGCTACTCCTACTGTTTAACTTTTCAGTTCTTCTAATGGCCTACATGGTCCATCAGTCCACCAATACAAAAATTCAGGAGCTTATAATAAGTATTTCAAGAAAAGTAGCACTGAGAGCACCAGAGAAGAAATGTAGTCCATGAAATAAAAATAAAAATAGATGAAAGGCAAAACGGTTTTTAAAAAGTAGAAACAGATGGGGTAAATAGCATCAACACAATGTAACTTCTGCATTTTAAAAGAGTAATGAGAAATTCAAAATTAAATCTTGAATCTGCATTTTACTAAATTATTTTAAATTTGGATTTTGTGTGTTATATAGAAAATAAAAGTCAGACACTGGAGTTTGTGCATATTCCAAGCTTCTGACTACTTTGACATAAAGTATCTATGTGAAAAGAAACCAATTCAATCACAAAAAAAATAATCAATGGTTTCCTTGCCAGAGGCAAAAGTTCTGGAAGTGCAAAGTGGTTTGTCATTAATTTTCTTTTCGTGAATCTGCTGACTGTTACAGTGCAGTGCAAGATCCATTAAACTCTTCCATCCAGATTTTGGTGGGTATGGAGCAAAGAACGCTGCCAACCCAACACAGCATTATCAACACAGCAAAACTCCCAAACCCCAGGAATGTTCATCTGAAGGTGCCGAGGGAGGAAAGAGGAAGGGAAGGGAAGGACAGCAGTGGGAATGCTGCCATGAAGGTTTAGGGGAAAGGACCAGTGACAAATGCATCTTTTTAATTAGCACTGAAGGCGTGCTCAAGGCCTGACCACCTCTGAAGGCTCCTTCCAGCCCAAACCACTCTGTGACTGTAAGAACAGCCACAAAAATGGCTCTTGAGCCACTGTCAGATGACGACTCTGCCCAGGCTGAGACACCCTACTGAAGAAATAAAATAGTAATAAAATAAAATAAACCAGCCAATAATAATAAACCAGGACATCACCATCACCTTTAGACCCACTCATGTCCCCAGCAGGGCTGGAAACATCAGCCTCCCTCCAAAAACCCTTTAACCTGCCCTCAGTGCTGGATTTCCTCACTGCCAATAGCCAGCATGACTCTGGAAAACCTTTGAATTTTTCAAATAAAAACTTGGGAAGAGAGCAGTATTTTTAACTGGTCATTTATATGGAAGTGCATTCTTTCAGGTGTTTCATCAGCCCTTTGACACAAAAAGGGTTATTATAATTTTGCACTTTAACATCAGCAAGTTCAGGGAGGAGTGGGGGCTGTTTCTCTACAGACTTTTAAAAAAATATTTTTGGTTATTTAATAATGACAGAGCAGCTGAAATTCTGCTTTTTTTCCTATGGAAAAGAAAAAAAAATTGAAAGAAAGAAAAAAAACCCTGAAAGACAACACCCTGAAAATTGGCACTACGCATCTAATGCAAATTAAGTGGAAAAAACAAAATCCATTTTATTTTTTTTAATGGAGTCAGCAACTGCAAGAAGCCAGATGACCTCTGGAAAAAACCCCAATTTGTACTTACAAATAACAAGTTTACATGTGATTTTGTTTTACTTATTGAGTTCCTGCTATCTCTTCACCATCTGTCTGTTCCAAGAAGGTTTTCTTCTGGCCAACTGAGTAGTGAACATAATGCAGTGGACAGGCTGACTTATTTGAGGTGGGTGATGAGAACAACTTGGACATCCTGACAAATGAGATAAATATCCTGGCAGCTGGAGCTTATTTGATTATAGGGAAAGTTACAGTAAGAAGTAAAATATTGCTGCTATTGCACATTTCACCTCTTTTTATTTTGTTTTTTTTTTCTGGTAACAACTCCTTTTAAAACAGATGCTATTCTCTTTATTTATTATGAAAAATGAAAAATGTGTATGTTGAAACTGCTACAGGTATACAAAAATACATTTTCTGTATTTTCAAACACATTTAATTACTAACATTATGTGTGAGTCCTCATGCTGGTCCATTATGTTTAGAGTGATGGAATATTTGCAGATGGTTAATCCCAAAATAGTTTTATATCAGTTATACATATTTTTATACCAGTTTTACCTCACTTTTACATTATGTTCTTACAGCAACAGTTTCAAGTACAACTGCAGATCAAGTTTTACCCTCTGTAAATACTTCTGTCTTTACAAGAAATAGGAGAAATTTTGTATATACGATAATGAAATCTATTTTACAAATCACATTACAGACTTTACTTTCAAACCAGTATTAAGGTGCAACTAAAGCCTTTGCTTATCATGAGACTGTAAAATGCCAAACACTACTAAAACAAACTTTCCTTTTTGTTAAATATTTTGAAGAGTGCTAGAGTGAGTGCTATATTTAGTAATGGTGAAACTCAACAGCTTGCAGAATTTCTCGCAGTGAATGCAGGCAAGACTCAAGCACCGCTAACTGCACACTACAGAGAAGAGACAGCAAATAAACTCCAATTGAGATAGAGTTTGTTCCCATTTATTAAATACACCTCGCATGCACACAGTGATGGCGTGGTTCCATTTCTGAGGCAGAGCTCATCCAATAAAAATGTGCACACAGAGGTTTTCGGGAGGAGTATCTATCTGTGTATCTGAGAGAACTGAGGCTTCTGCATGCAGCAGAATGCACCTCCACTGCATGGAACCAAAATTACTTGGAAACCTGCGTTTATTGCTGAAAAATCAACCCGCTGAGAGACAGGGTATCTTAAACATTTCCAAACAACCTTTTATGATCCCTATTCCGGTAACATCTAAATGTGCCAGATGAAATCACAGCCCCGTGGCCTGAGCTCAGAATGAGCAAATGTCTCCCATTAGAGATGAAGGAGATAAGGCAAAGGAAGAAAAGGCACAGACAGCTGAAGTCACTTGGTTGATGAAAACAAATCCATCACTGGCCAAGCCAGCAACGTGAAGCCAGTCAGCTTTCCACAGCAGAACAGTTTGGAATCTGAGCCCTCAAACTGGTATTTACAATAATTCACATCCAGGCATCACACTTATTTGTCCACAGAATTCCCCTCCTTCCTCACCCCAGACCCTGAGGACACTTGTGCAAAAACCAAGGAGACAAACACTTGATTTGTGTTTTTGGAAACCAATGATAAGACTATTTTTTTATGTTTTTCTTCATTCCTTTCCCCACTCAACTGAAAATAAAAAAAAAAAAAAACATTTTCTTAAAAACACAGAGCAATAACATTTCCTGTGCTTTTGTTAACCCTTTAATCCTCATGGCAGTCCTCCCACAGCCGTGTGGGTCTGCACAAGCAGGAAACACAGCAGCCCCTGTGAGCCCAGTCACATGCAGAGCCCCAGAGATGCTGGCACCCAAGGGGGCACACTGGGACCTCTGCATTTTGCTGGAAATGGCTCCAGAAGAAACCAGCACTGCTCGTGGCACTGCTGTTCCTCACAGCAGCTCAGGGAGGGGAGGACTGCAGGAGCAGGCACAAGGAGCCAGCTGAGCTGGCTTCCAGGTGATCTTGGTACAGGTGTGAATCAGGAACGCAACTGCAGAGCTGAGAACCATCCCAAAAACGCAGCACCTCCTTCCACCTTGGGAAAACTAAAGCCCTGCATGTTATGGATCTCTCTCAGTTGCCATTATGGACCTAGGCACGTGGAGAGGGGAAAAGTGCAAAATTAAGTTGCTAAAATATAATTTACATCAATGAGAGAGAAATAAGAAGGAAAAAAACAGTCTCTTTTATTCAGCACAAATTTATCTGTGGCCTGACCAGTGCAAATAAAATAAGATGACAGCACATAGAGATGCACATTAAAGATTAAAGATTTAGAAAGTGTCTTTAATGCACAAACTCCATGGAAATCAGAGTGGAAGCATGTCAGGGCTGCTGCCTGCTTAGGAGTGGAACAAGGCAGAGAAGTGGAGCCGGTGTCAGAAGCCCAAACCTCCCATTTCTGCCTCCCATAATTGATGAAAGCCCATTCCAGCTGATGGGAAATGATACTGGCTCTGGAAAGCAGCACCAGGAAGCCCTGAGTAAATCAGTCTTTCCTAGAACTGATGAGAAAACCAGAACATGCTACACTTCCAGCTCTAAATGAAGAAAATCTACTGACTTCGAGTGTGATAAAAATATTACCATGTACTGTCACTTTTTTCACTGCCTTCAATTAATTTTTATCTCTGTCACATCCAGATAAATGCTGGCAATCTTTACTCCTCAAGACTATAAGCTGTTTTTCATTTTTGATATTACAAAGTCTATATAATATGTGTGTGAGAAAGGCTATGATTTAATAGTAGTGAAATACTTTAAAAATGCATTAATATATAATAACATCTTTTATTTAATCCAATATATTTCTTAAATTAAAAACACATCAAATAAAAATCTGTGGGAAGCTTGTCCAGAATTACTCAAACCACACAATAAATCCATCAAAAAACTATCTTTGTGTGGTGAAATCATGAAATGACTTTGTCAAGTGCACATATAATTGTGAATTTTACCCTTTTGAGGAATAGTAAAATTGTTTAAAATGAAATTACTACATAATTTTGAGAAACTGTGGCTCTATAAATCTAAACATTAAATGCAGCAAAATACATGTAATTAAATATATGAAAATTAACCATCAAGCCATGAAGCAGAGAAATTAAAGCGAAGCTATGAAAGCATCTAAGGGGAAGATAAATTATTTGTTAAAAAACCCAGCAGCATAAAGGTATACTGGAAAACATTTCCCAGTTGTGCTTCTTGACCTGAACCTGAACTCTCTGTTGCTTGCCTTCCTCCGTTCCCGGACGTGCTCCTTTCTTACAGCTGGGATCTGCTGTGGTTAAAGCGGACAAAGTCTTGTCCTGGCCAGAGCAGGGGCTCAGGGCCCAGCGTGGTGCCCATGGCCAAAGTGGATTCCTCACGGCAGCACACAGATCACAATATCCACACCATAATATTTTTCCAGATGTGGAACAACTTCGTGCTCAGGCACCTCCCAACAAGAGCTGATGGCTGGGGGATTAACAATACCCAACATATTTCACTTCTGCTGGCCCCACTTGTGCCAGATTAGTCTGGAGCTCCATGTCACCACCAAGATGCACCTTCCTCCACCCTCAAGCCCCACCAAAGATCCTCAGTCACAATTTACACTTTATTCTTGGAGGTGAATAAGGGGCAGAGAGCTGAGCGTTCCTGGTACCCCAATGACACATCAAAAACACAAGGAAAAAACACAGCACCAATTACCTTAATTTAAAACATAAGAAGTGACCCAGGTTCTTCAAGCAGAGCAAGTCTGATACTTAATAAAAATATCTAATATTTAAGAAAGATAAATTGCCTTGGCTAATAAGAAGTGATTAGTTCTGGAAATATGTAAAGTTAGGCCAGAAATAAGGAGTTTAAGCATTATCTGGTGATCAGGAGGACAGACTGGGAGGTGCTTTAATTGCACAGATGAGGCACAACCAAGGCCAAGAAATCAAGTTATAACAGATTTTTAAAAATTGAATTATTCACCTCTTACAAGTCTCTCACTAGAGTCTGTTGTGTTTTCTTTCTTTTCATTATCGCACATTTAAACAAGAGGTTAAATAATGGTGAAATTAATTGAGCTTAAAACAATTTTTGGAGCAGGACTCCACACAGATAAAAATCACATAGCCTGAAAGGCCAACTTTAATAATTTTCTACTCTGGGGCTTAAAGGAACCGCAGTACAAGACAACAATCTCTTCACCTGGCAGTAATACACACATAAAAAAAGGAATAAGGCAATTCTCTTCCAAAATTTTCTGGCCAGACCACAGTAAATATCCAAAGAGAAAGAAGGTCTGCCTAGAGATTTCTGTGTAGATTGCATGGTTGCTTATTTGATTTATAAAGGACTCAAAGAGATTTAACACTTTACAAGGCAGACGTTAATATGGTTGAAAAGTGGTTTTTTTCAAACCTGACAGAGGTTTTTACTCACTTTTCGCTCCGGATCTGAGCCTGTTTTTCATGTAAGGCTTTGCCTACTCACCCTGCACTCCCAAACCAAAGGGAAGGTTGTCCACCTCCCAGAAGGATGAACGAATTCAAAAGCCTAAAATCCCAGAGTTAATGCCACAGGTGCTCTCAGAGCAAGCTATTAATGCCACAGATATTTAAAAGAAAATGGTTTAGAGATTGAAATATTGAGATGTTTGATTAGGTCAAGTGGGAAACTCCAGGGCTGGCACCTCAGCTGTTGCACTTCCTACAGATTTGAAAGGTCACATCAGTGGCGTTGGGTGTTTCAAAACTCACAAATACACAGCACTGAAACACATTTATTGTTAATGTACAGAAGGACTGGGCTGCCAAGGCAGCTGGAAATTCGGTGCTCAAAACACAGCTTGCAGCAGTCCTCTGGATGCTCCAGCACCCACAGCTGCTGCGTTTGGGGCTGTTGGAGGATGTGTCCCCACCTACTGCTGTTGCTGCCCACGGATCAGACATCCAAGAGCTTGTTCTGCCCATTTTTCAGTCTGTAGAGCAGATATAATCTAACTCCACAACTTCCCAAGGCACCAAGGTCTACATGTTCACCACTCGCTGCACAACTCATTAGTTCATTATTTCATCATCAGGGTTTACACTGGCGTCCCACTGGATTCATTCAATTGCTCCCCTGCTTCAGTATGGGAGATTTGATGGAACAGCAGCTCAGGTCCGACGTGGATTTACTGAGAATTGTAAAGTGTCTCCACAAAAATTGCAGATTATGAGTCAAAGTTCATATTGTAGAAATTAATGCTTTTAAGAGGAGCTGTTGCACACATGGGACTCCCAGAGCCATACACCCCAAAATCACTGCAGCTTGCTTTCTTCAAGCAAAAATATCCATCTCTGGAGAATCACACACTATTCTGTCCAAGTAAAACTGCACATTTGCAGGTACACTGGGATTCAATGACAATTCAAAGAATAACACACTTTTTCCAGCCAAGTGTGGGAAGGGGGTGTGTGCCTATTGCTTTTCCCCCAAGTATTTTCTGCTACACTACTACTTGAAATGCTCTTTTATAAGGAGCACAGCTTAGATATTTTCATGCCTGTTAGTGATGGCTGTGAAAGGCATGTAAATTTAACAAGAGTAAAACACACTTTGCTATTTTTAAACCTGGAATATTTTATACTGAGGTCTTACCACATTAAAACACAATGAAAGCTAGGCAGCTAATTATCTAAGAGGTAACAAAACTTTAAACTACACACAGATGTTGAGCTGCACTAAAAGGACAATTATTTGCCAAAATCACTGCCAAATTAAAGTTCCTATTTGGAAACTTTCACACATTTGTGTTTGGTGCAGCTGCAGCTGTTTAACTGCACATAAATTTTGTTTTCCCCTTTCCGATTGTTATTCAAACGACATTAAAGAGCAATTACAGCAGAATGACAATAACTAGTCCGTTAAAAGTTCAAATTGTAGGAGATCTGTTTTAATTTAAAGTCAATAAAGTATTAGAATAGCAAAATAAATGGATCTCTCTGTGTGCACATGAATGTTCCTTTTCTTTCCGAACATATATTCAATATCTGCAGAGGCACCAGGTGTAGCCCTGGGCTGGGGCTCTCTGCAGATGGATCCTGGCTCCCCCAAAGGCAGGGAGGCCCTGCAGAGAGACCTCAGCCAATGTGAGGGCTGGGCAATCACCCACCATGTGAGGGTCAGCAGGGAAAGCGCCGCATTCTGCCCCTGGGATGGAGCAGCCCTGGGTGCACGGACAGCCTGGGGAGTGCGGGGCTGGAGGGCAGTGCCAGGGAAAGGGACCTGGGGCTCTGGGCAGGGGAAAGCTGAAGGTGAGCCAGCAGGGCCCTGGCAGCCAGGAGGGACATCCCTGTGCTGGGGACATCAGGCCCAGCATGGCCGGCCGGGCAAGGCAGGGATTGTCCCGCTCTGCTGGGGCTGGGGCGGCCTCACCTCCAGTGCTGGGGCAGCTCTGGGTGCCACAAGGTAACAAAAACATCAAACTGTCAGAGAGTGCCCAAAGGAGGGCACGGGGAGGGTGCAGGGCCCTGAGGGGAAGCCGTGTGAGGAGAGGCTGAGGGCACTGGGGCTGTTCAGCCTGGAGGGACAGAGAGGAGACCTCAGTGCAGTCACAAATTCCTCCTGAGGGGAACGGGAGGGACAGACGCTGATCCCTGCTCTGTGGTGACAGTGCCAGCACTGAGGGAACGGCCTGAAGCCGTGCCAGGGGAGGTTTGTGTGCGATATCAGGAAAAGGTTCTGCCCCAGAGGGTGGCTGGGCCCTGCCCAGGCTCCCCAGGGCCGTGGGCACAGCACCAGCCTGGCAGAGCTCAGGGGGTGTTTGGACAATGCTCTGGGCACAGGGGGTGACTCTGGGGATGGGGCTGGGCAGGGCCAGAGCTGCACTGGATGTCCTTGGGGGTCCCTTCCAACTCAGCATATTCTGTGATTCTGTTTTGTGTATATATATATATAAAATCTAAGTGTAAATGTTGCAGACTCCTGTGGGTGGCCAGGCCAGGTAACTGCCCTGCAGTCCTGGCCCCTGGTTTTGCTCAGCTTGGAGCTGAGTGGGCACAGACTCAGCCTCACACAGCTCACTGCCAGGCTCTTCATTCAGCTGACTGCACAAATCTCCAGACCACAAAACTCCACGGACTTCATCATTTCCGTATTTATACTGCACCTAAATGCTCCCAATGGGCTTGATTACCTCTTGTACAAAAAACCCCTCATAAAAATTTGGCCTTGGAAATAGATCTGGAGGATATAAATAAGCACAACTGAACAACAAGAATGGACACCACCAAAACACATCCTGATACAACCCCTAAAGGTTCTCTTTATCAAACTGGGCAGACAAAACAGCTCTGTCATAAACTGAATGGATTTATGAGATTTCAGATGTACAAGAACATCAAAGCCTACCTTAAGGGGGCTGATAAAAAGGAGGGGCAGACAGTGACAGGACAAGGGGCAATGGTTCTAAACTGAGAGCAGGTTTAATTAGCTTTCAGGAAGAAATTCTTTACTCAAAGGGCAGTGAAGCACTCTGAGATCCGGCCTAGAGAAGCTGTGGATGTCCCATCCCTGGAAGTGTCCTGGCTGCTTTATTGGCAAATTAGCTATTTTTAGAACATAGCCTGGAAATAAATATTTTGCCTTAGCAATACCAACTCATTCCCAACTCACCTGTAATCTCCCACTGAGAGATTCATGCATCCTCAGACACCTAAATACTTACAAAATGCATCATTTAAACAACTGGATTACATCCTTATGAGTGAAAGCTATTCATTAAGTATAGCAAACCAAATTCCCCGCTCTCCAATTTTCTAAATTCTTATCTGCATTACTGATGTCAAACCCTTAAGGAAAGATTCCCCATTTCTTTTCTGCAGAAGAGGATTGAAGCCCCAGCAGCACAGCTAGGAGCTCTCATCTGCAGTGTGCTGTGGGCTACTCTCCCAGCTCACACTCAGATGAATTATGGGGTTTTAAATTGAAATGCTTTAAGAGTCATTTTTTCAGACTCGGCATAAGTTCGGCAGTGTTCCAGGCCCTGAGAAAGGCTCTGAAGTCTGCAGATAGCAAATCATTAACATTTTGAAGACTCAGTAAAAATGGAATCAGAAGATTTATCTGCTGAAAATTGGTCAATCTAGTCCACATCCTGACTCTGGAAGTTATCCAAGCACCTGATGTTTGAAGAGCAAATTTTCTGCAAGTAAGGAAAAAATATATTTACTTTTGACTTGCACTGTCAGCCCTCCTCATACCATCAAACTGGAGGGTTTTGTCACTGCTAAAATTTTCATTTGCATACTCTGTTTAATTATTCAGTTGTAAACTCTAACCTGTTATATTCTAAATGGGCACTCATGAAGCAGCTACATGTTGAGCCCAGTCCTTTTCAAGACCTGGCATCAATGCTTTTAGTGATGCTAATAACTAACCAGCTCCAAACCTTCCATCCCTTAGTAAACCTGCACTTACACCCATCAAATTTAGACGCTTCTTTCCCAATCACTGCAAAAACTCTCTGCCAACAAATTTTGTAGTGTGTTGTTGACATAAAAGTATCAGATACCTGCACTTAGAGAAATTGTCCTTCAGGTGCTACAAACTGTTCCCTACAAGCAGAGCAGGCACCTATATGGAAGCAGGTATTCAGAAAATCAGTAATTTCTCCCAGCCCTGAACTTTATAAAAAAAGCTGTCTTATAATACTGTCTGATCTTGAGTTTATCTGGAAAAAATGGGGTACATAATTTTCCACGGGAAGACGATAAAGCATCTAACATCCTGTGAAAGCATTTCTTGTCCATTTCTGAAGCTAAAAATTTATTTAGCTTCTTCTTGTGAGAGGACACTGAGAGGAGCTACAGAAATGCAGAATGAAAAGAAATTGAGGCAAAAGGAGAGTGTCTAATTTCTTTTAACTCTAGGAATCCTGCATGTGGCCTTGAGGTAACATCAGACAGGAGTCAAAGCAAGGAAAATGCTCTTCTGCACAAACCTGCCTTGCTGGGTATTCTCTGGGTAAAGAACCAAGCCAAGATGACTATCTAAATTGCTTTTCTCTTTTGAGATTGCAGAGATGTGATATACCAATAAGCTTTCTAAGGTGCCAGCCCAAAAGCAGTCACATCTTTCATGATAAGCACATCCCTCAAAGAACAAAGCAAGCATCTGCTCTTTTTATGTAATATGAAATATTATATTCTAGAAGATCCTTTTGTCAGTACCAGTGTAAACAAAGACATTCCTTTGCTGTTTGCTCCTCTGTTTCAGAGCTTGAAGAGATATACAAATCACTTCCTTTCCTTCATAAATCAGAGGTGCCAAATCTTGTGTCTTTATACAACAAATTCACCCATTCAGCAGCACTGTTCCAGGAAAAAAATAATCTGATTTTACTAATGAAGTCATTAACAACTGTACTTTGTGTGCAGGCTTCAAAATCTCTCTGTGAAGATCCAAGTAGAGAAAAGACTGAGCAACACATAAAAGACCAGGGAACCTTGATTTGGCCACCAAGAGGTGCAGCAGCCCTCAAAAGAGCAGTGGTCACCAGGTGTTAACAGAGGAGCACAAAAGGGGCAGGAAAAGGAATACTGTGCTCAGTATCCATCTCAGTGCCACCAGCTAAAAAACTAAACCAAACCAAACCAAACCACAAATGAACAAAACAACAAAAAACACCAAAGCAAACCAAAACTCCAAAAACAAAAAACCAAAAAAAAAAAAAAAAAAAAAAAAAAGAAAATAATAAAAAAAAGAAAAGGGTAGAAAAAGTTACTTGGAAGGAGGCCAAAATGCTGAGAAAACAGTTCTTTACTATAACATTTAGTAAATCAGAAAAAAGAGGACAGCTTGCTTTTGACCAAAACTACTTTTCTGCTCACTTCCCTCATTTCTGCAGGGTTGTCACAGAGGTGACTTCTAAACAGCAATTTCTCTTACATAATGACTTACTGAGTATTTATCCATTGCCAAAGAAGTTATCATCTAAGGCAGAATTATAATCTAATCTAATCAACAGGAAAACATGCCAGAGAAAGTGAGGCAAACCATATGAAACCAGAAATTATGAAAGAATACGCTTTGATGAACAAGTAACCAGCTTTCTGAAGTTACAGTATTCCCATACGAAAAGAGGACTGCACAAAGTTCCAGAAGTCCATCCATTATGAGCTCTGATGTTCCATCCACCTCCCATTAGAACTAAGTGAAGGATGGTGGTTTTGCCCCGAGGCATTGGAGGGAGATAAAGGAAAGGTGAAGTAGGGCTGAGGCTGGTGGGAATAATGCCAGCATGCAGCAGACAGGGACAGCCGGTGTGAGCACTCAGTTACAGACAGCAGCTCTCAGTGCCAGGGCACGTCACCACCCTGCCCTGGCATGAGATTTGATTCTATAGAGAATCAAAAATGAAATTTAAAAAAATTAAATAAATAAACTTGGGGAAACGATGAAGGCAGTCAGAATGCCCAGTGAGAAACTTTGCAATCAATGATTCATTCTTCAGACCTCAGTTGCTTTAAGCTGACACATTTATGAAGTAAAAGCCAGACTAAGTGAGACAAGTTTGGAGAACTCAGACCTCCAGGAGTTCTTCAGAAAATCTCACACTACCACCAAAAACCCACAACTGATTCTTTGTATGCCTCCTGCCATAAAAAAACACATTTTCTGCTAAAAGGACTCAGCTAACTCTAGCATTTGTTGCCACCCATTTTATCCTGCTCTCTGCCACACTGCTTGGAGGAGAAGGATATGGAACATTTTTCACAAACTGTCATACACTTGCAGATCAGTGGGTTAATGTATCAGCCTTTCACCTTTGGAAACCACAGTTCAACAGTCTGAATTACTATGGTAATAAACGTGGTATTGTTTTGGTTCAATACAGACTAGTGTTTGAAGAACTGTAACAAAATGTATTTATAACCTTGTGGAAAAGATAAGAAGTTGGCAATTCTCTTTTATGCCATAGATTTTGTCTGTAATCTCAAGCAAGCTAATTAAACCCAGTCTTTGAAAATAATTACCTGTCTAACACTGATTTTACTAAGTCTGGTTTAAATAAAACTACATTTTTGATAAACTAAATTATGATACAAGTATAAATTATTTCCTTAAACAGTTTCACAGCAGGTAATATAGGTTACAGGCCAATAAAGAAAATGTACATCCAGCTCAGGTAAGAGCTAAAAAAATGTGATTCTTTCTGAAATAGGGAGAAAAAACCATTGTTATAAGTCAGATGTTCAGCTTAAACCAGTTTTCACATCTCAATAATAAAGCTGTGAAAAATAGAGCTGGCTAAAATACAACCAAGCCCACACTGGGATACCTTACAATTGCTGAAGACTTACTCAGCAGCCCTGTGACAGCTCCATCCAGCAGGACACGCATCTCCGTGGACTTAACTCCAGATTACTCATGACTGGAGATACAGTGCTGAACTGGAGTCAAAGTGATCTTTATAACCAGTGTGTTTAAGGGACCTCCAAAATCATATCATCCATCCTTCCCTAAAAGTGGATGGATCTTTAAATTATTGTTTTTAAGAACTCAGAGCCCTGGGCAGGATATATTGTTCTTTAAAAGAAAGGCAAAGCCTCCTAAACCCAAACTCACTGCACCCAAGCACAGAGCCAGATGATTTCCTGCTTTCGCACAACTAACGGCACGTTAATTCTTTTTCTGTAGCAGGGATTAGGAAAAAGCCCTATTCCATTGATTTTAATGGTGCTGTCACTGTAGCAGAATAATGCTTTTCCAGTATCACTTTGTATTACTGCTGCAACCTCTGATGACAAATGAAAAGTACTGAATCTTCGCCAAAAGCTGAATACGCCATTATCTGGTTCTGCACAGCTGTGCAGACATACCCTAACACGACTGGGCCTTGCTACCATTTTGTTTAGGGCTTAAAAGTAAAATAAAAAAAAATAAAAAAAGATCCCATATCCTGAAGGCAAAGACAACCTGAAACTTTGCTCAGAGAAGCATGAAAGCACAATTCCTTTGCCAAATGCACCTCAGAATGTCACATTACCATACGTGGAGTTAGTAATGGGCAGCTGAACTCTGAAACGCTGCTTGGGTTTTATTCTGTTTGTTCCTGTCAGTTCAGCAGAGTCCAGAAATGGGATAAATAAATGCATAAAGGTTTATATTACCTCAGTCTAAATTCTAATGTAATCCAGATACTACTGGGACTAGAGGCACCTAAGCCTGAAGAGGGCCTTTTGAATCACTGACTCCAGTTTTCAAGTACCATTCACAATTAGTTTTTAAAAAATAAATCACATTAAAGCCAGCTTGGTGTCCAGACCCACTGCATCTGTCAGAGCAATCACTCATGGTCAGAAGCCTCCCAGCCTCAAGCCTGAAAGCAGTAATTGTCAGTTTACATCAATTTATTTCTTATGCTAATGCTGGCATTCAGCTGAAGGAACTCCTCGCACTCCCTCCTTCTTTAATTCTCTGATATCCTTGCAGACAGCAAACATACACAGCTCTCAGCACACATTCTGCCCGCTGCCAGCCTCTCAATCCCACCATCCCAGGACACACATCCTCCTCATCACCTTAGCAGATCTTCCCTGCCCTGTCCTGGAATGAATTCTTCATTTGTGAATGTGATGACAAGAGAACACACTCCAGGTCTGAAATGGCACAAAAGCCTTATTCAGTGGCATTATGATTTTCCTCTCTTCAGTGGAAGTTTATTCCACAGAGCATTGCTCTTGGCCTCTCTCATGGCTGCATTTCATCAGTGGCTGCCAGGTAACCTGCACTATCTACCACAACCAGTATCTTCTCTTCCCATGTCACTTCCAACAGTGGATAATGTGAGCTGAGAAGCTTATAGCTAAAAAACCCCAAACAGGGATATTTCAGCACATATCCTTGCAGTTCATGGTATGAAATTGAAAACTATTTGGATTTTACCCATCCTCACTATGTTATTCACAGATATTCTGATCCTTTACTACACATTGGTAATTCTCTCCTACTCCACAGTCTCAGTATATTACATCCAACCACTCTTCCTGCAAGATCCCTACTGAAAATATTAAATAAAACACACACCAGGACCAACTCACACATCATTAAAACTCCTCTTTCTGCCTTAGTTCTTTACATCAAGTCCTCTGTCACACTCTCCATCCTTTAAATTATTTTAATCGTCTCCAGTTTCACTAACAATTTCCTGAAGTGATGCTTAACAAGCACTTCACTGAAGCCCAGACTGAGCAGAAGTATCAGTTACCTATTTTAGTAAACTAAGACTAGACTTTATGACATTTCTATCTACTAGATCAGAATCTATTTATTTCCTGTAACCTCTTCCAAAGGATGTGAGCAAGGTGTGATTAACAGGTCAGCAGTCCTTTTAATAGGCTTTGCTTCTCCTGTTAAAATTGTGGTTGTTATTTTGCAATTAGAAATTGCTGTTTCTCTGTCCTCAATGTCATTAGCAATCTTCTCCAAAATCAGTGTGTTGGGAAGGGAAATAGGCATCTTGGGCATAAGCAGTTCAATTAAATCTCAACTTCATCCAGGATTAAGGGAGTCCCACTTTTAGATTAAGGCAGTCGTACTTAGATTTTCTCTATTATCATCTAGTTTTCATTTAAATTTACTTTTGCAAGATTAAGTCAGTGTACCTTTTTGGTTACTCTCTCTTAATCACTTCACCTCTAACATGCCACTCTTTCCTCATCTGCCCTTGATCTCCCTGCTTAGCCAATTTATACATTCCATGGGGACTGCTCATTCCCAGTCCCCTCCTGCAAGTTCCTTTTCAACGCTGCCTGCCCATCTCCACTTTGGTTGGGAACACCAGATACGAGCAGCGTTTACAACCCTGACCTCCAAATTCACGTCCCCAAGCACCTGGGCCCAGATGACATGAACAAGTTACTCTTTTATCTGAGCTTAAAACCTCACACAACTAAATTCAACACAAATATTCTCTAGTGCAGTCAAAAAGGCCAGGAGAAATGAAAGGATTGTGAAAGACCCTCAAGTCAAGGGTCAAGACGATTGCTGTTATAAATTACAAGGGAGCAGCAATCTTATCTCGCTAACGAGGATGAAGCCAGAGTATTAACTCCAGGGTGGGATGGATACTTGCACAGCAGGGTCCTGCACTGCTGCAGCACAGCTGCTTCTGCAGGGACTGCCCCTGCACTCTGCCAACACAGCAAAAACTGTTCTCCACAAATCTCAAGTGTAACCTGAAGAACTCTTTGCTCTGTTCAGGTAGGGAGGGATGGAGGCTGCTGCCTGGGTGTCAAATGGCACAGAACGAGGGGCAGTGTTCTGTGTGAAAAAAGGAGAAAAAATGCAAAGATAAATTAACAGACATGGAAAATGTAGTGGAGAGAGCCTGAAAAGCAAGGCTTTGACAAGTTTCTCTGTCTTCAGAGGGTCTTACTAAACACTAACTCAGCCTGCTGGAATTTACTGTGGTATTATAAATACTATAAAAGCTGCAACATGAGACCTAGGACAAGGGTGAGTGGCTTTAAACTGGGAGAGAGTGGGTTTAAATTAGATATTAGGAAGAAGTTCTTTAGTGTGAGGGTGGTCAGGCACCAGGACAGGTTTGTCCAATGAAATTAGGGATGCCCCATCCCTGAAAGTGTTGAAGGCAAGGCTGCATGGGGCTTCAAGCAACCAGGTCTAGTGGAAGGTGTTGAAGGTCACTTCCAACCCAAACCACTCTGTGATTCTGTGATTCAAGCTGGGGTTGAGTAAGAGGTCTCAGATGAGCTCGTCAAGACTGTGAAACTTGTAGTGAGGTTATATATACATCTATACGTGATCCATGTCACCAAACAAATGTTAATTCTGTGACTAAAAGACAGCACTGTCACCTCAAGGGCTGCTTCAGTAATTTCTCAGTTGTGTGGCAAGAGAATAAAACCTGAATTCCCAGACAGGGAGCAAAGTGCAG
Organism: Ammospiza caudacuta; assembly: GCF_027887145.1. Classification (NCBI taxonomy): domain Eukaryota; kingdom Metazoa; phylum Chordata; class Aves; order Passeriformes; family Passerellidae; genus Ammospiza; species Ammospiza caudacuta. The sequence goes on from NC_080596.1 coordinate 77,625,754, forward strand.
TGTTTGTCATGGTTAATGCATGGGAAGTCCTCTGCATATCTGTGTTCAGCCACCTGCCTTCAGCAATTATAGCACAACATACGTGTGCCCACACAGAACTAAGCAATAAAATATCACCCAGTGACACCTCTGTCTGAGCACACAGTGCATTCAAATAAACCCCAACAATAGGCTCGAATTACATTAAAAAATCTCAACAAGCCTCCTGTTCTCCATTTCATGGACATGGCAGACAGCTTCCATTCCCTTTATGGATATATATATATATATAATCTTATTCTGAGCAAACACTTTTATTCCACTGAAAATGGTGTTAATGTTTCTGGTAATATTTCTATTAGCATTTCTTTACACAATGGGTGGCCATAGGGCTGAAAAGCTGTCAGAAAAACTCTGAACACTTACCACTGACCTAGCAGAACAGATTTACAATTAAACCTTCTCCTTAGAACAAAGTGCATTTTTCCTCCTAAAAATAGTCGTAAGTTTGTTGTTAATCACATAAAAAAATAAGATACCATACTGATTTAATCAACTGAGACATTTACAGGACAATATTTATACTTCAAATTTTCTGAAAGCCAAACTCTTCTAGAAGATAAAACTGAACCAATCCTTTACCATGGGCATTGTCATACAGAAGCAGACCAGCAAAATGTTTACACAAAAAAAAGTGAAGTCAACCTGAGTCCTTTTGGGGTGAAATGGTCATTATGTGAAAAGTTAGAGCAAGTGATGCAGATGGCTGTGGGCAGAATGGGAGCAAGATCAGACAGATGGGAAACCATGGCACTGGACAAACAGTGAGCATGAAAAGGGCTGAAGCCACTTCCCCTCCCCCAGCTGGGAGTGAGTGCATTCAGGATATTTTTATCCAACTATTTATTGTGCTCTTTTGCTCCATCTGCCGGCTCTGCAGCAGGCAATGCATTCCACACCTATTATAATAACAATACCAAATAAAAAAGGAGGGAAAAATATTTACCAGGGTCAATCTCATGAACTTTTATCCACGTGTTGTCCTTTGCATTTATAGACAGATAACTAGATGTCTTGTCTTTAATTAGTTACTCCAGCTTTGTGGGGCATTTTCACTGCTATAAGCCTAAGAGGTATTTTATTACACTGTTAGGCAACAAAAAGATGTTATTCTGAGTATGACGAGTTTTCAGAGCTCAAATTAATTTATTTCTCCATGGTATAATGAAAAACAAGAAGTGGAAGGATTTTCTTACACTTAAAATCATAGTAAATCTGCACAAATAGATTATCCAATTACAGATTTACGTGGACACAGGTGCTTATTTAATAAATCAAATTCTATTAAGAAAAAGGGTCTTCCCAGGGTATTGTTATTACACCCCTAGAGGGAATCATATTTCATCACAGAATCAAAATCTGGGACTGAGTGGGAAGTAAAGGGATCCTCAGTGCATCTATTACATGGACTAACACCCAAGTCACCCCTTGGAAAAGCCAGTAGAGCTCTAAAGCAACTTACTCCAGGTAATCGACCTGCAGGCATTGAAACAAATTTGCTGAACAGAGAAAAATGTGAAAGCTGCAGCTGAAGAGTGTTCCACACTCAGAGGGGAACACCACACAAACACGAGGGGCGTTTTCAGGGGGCCGAGAGCACGGAACTCTTGGGCTTGCAGCAAAGCAGAAACATCCCATTAGCACATGAATGGTGCATTAATGGACCAACCTGCAGCCCTGGTGAGCACAGGCCACCCCTGTCCTGCCCTCTGCCACCCGCAGCTTGTGGCCCGGGTGCCAGCAGGTGAAACGTGCTCATCCCTTCAATGCCACTCACTCTGGCAGAAAGGAAGGCAGGAATGAATTGCCACGCTGATAATTTTTTGGCTGCTCAAAGTTTAGCACATGCATAGCTGTAGTAAGTAGGGGATTGCTACTTTTTATTTTAGTCTGGCAATTTGATTTTTCACTTGTCAAAAGCACATTTAAATGTGACTAGATAAAAGCGTGGTAGGGGTTGGAAATTCTGGTATTCTTGTGAATGAGAGACAGAGGGAAAATATTCCAGTAAGGCTGAAATTTTCTTCCTTTCATAGTATGGATAAAGAGAAAAAATAGGAGATGGAATAGAGCCAGAATATAAAATCCATTTTGCAACAGGACCTTAACTGAGATAGTAGTAATTTTTGTGATATCAAGCTCAGTATTATTCCAAGTTAGTTCTCCTTACAATTCAGAGCTTGTGGAATAAATGCTTGCTCTGCTTAGAAATTCTTCCCTTACCTGATCCCTCTCAGAGGCAAGGAGCCAAACTAGTCAGTACTTTGGTTTGACACGGTGCTGCCATTCACAACATTTTAACATTCAAATACAGCTAAAAGTTTAAGTTTCTGGTTTTCTATTCAGATCATATAAGTCAATGCTTTTCTCAGTGGTTGTGGGAATGTCTCTAAGATCCTGTGAGACAGCAGTTTAAGATGCAGAAGCTGCCAAACAACATATAAAGAACAGTAAAGATGTTTTTTGGAAAGTGAAAACAAGCATTCAGTATTTCAAATTACACTATTAGATGACTGCTCAACTCAAACCTCAAAGCACATGCAGGCTGTATAAGGTATCACATATCTGTCTCTATGGCAGCCAAGTAGTAACAGGGAATGTAAATCTAAAGAAACCAGAATTGTGTATCTGTTGTCAGTTTAGTGTGATTTCTAAAGAGACAAAAGTCTCTTGAATTTTATTTTTAAAGCTATTACTGAGGAAAATACTATCTGACCCCAACAAATTTTTTTTCCACTGATGTTTTTATAACGTGCCTAATTTTACACGGTGACAGCTCCCACATTATTCATCTAAGGTCACACAAGAACACTGCAAACAGAACAATGTTCCAGGGGAACACTGAATAACTGCATTGAATAACAGCCCAAGTGGAGTTGTTCAGCAAGATAACAGTGTGGATGTGGCAGCACAACAGCAGAATTCACCTCTTCCTGGTACCTCTTGTGTGAGAACAAAATGGGCTCCATCCAGAGGAGCATTCCCACAGCACCTCCTCGTGCAGGGGGTCCCAAATCCAGCTGTAAATTGAATTATGAGTGGTGGGGAAGGGGTGGGGAGTGTGGGTTTGCTTTGATCTGTCCTTTTACAGTCAGGGCAGCAGAGGGTCTGTGCTCCCACCAGAGCCCAGCAATTCTGCACAGGGAGAGGCAGGGAGTGAGCAAAGGGTGACTGAGACAAACTAAAACCCAGAGAAAACCATAGAAAAGCTTGGAAAAGGCCTCCAAGATCATCAAGTCCACCTGTTAGTACTGCCAATGCCACCACTAAGCCACGTCCCCAAGTGCCACATCTACATGTCTTAAATGTGGACAGGGATGTGACCACCCCTGCCCTGGGCAGCCTGCTCCAACGCCTGCCAACCCTTTCTGGTAGAAATTTTCCTTCATATCCAACCTGAACCTGCCGTGGCACAAGCTGAGTTCATTTCCTCTTGTCCTGTCACTTGTCACCTGGGAGAAGAGCCCGGCCTTGTGCACCCTCCTGTCCTGTCAGGGAGCTGCAGGGAGCAGCGGGGTCCCCCTGAGCCTCCTTTTCTCCAGGTGAAACACACCCAGCTCCCTCAGCTGCTCCTCATCACAGCCATGGTCCAGACTCTTCCCCAGCTGCTCTCTGGGCCTGCTGCAGCACCTCACTGTCCTTCTTTCCATGCAGGGCCCAGAACTGAACACAGAGACATAGAAGTTAAATTCCAGTCTTCATTAAGATCTTTCATGTCTGTCCTCTGTTCCTCAGTTTCTCATGTAGCAAAAGAAACGCTCACAGAATTTTTTATAAAATGCTACATATACACTGCTTACTAATTATTCAATACTTTTATTTATGCACATCCCCAAAATCCTTCTCTGGAATTTCAGATGATGGTATTACAGATGTCTGGCTTTGAGAAGTCAGTGAGACAGCAATTAGCTGCAGGTTTAAATGAAGAGCAACACATATAGATTCTATATTAATTAGAGACAATTCATTTCTACAAGTAAAGATTTTTTACCTCTTCCCTGCAAATATTTATGCACTCATTTAAAACCCAAGTGCAACTGTGTAATACAGCCAGCTTAAACAATACAGTTGAATGCATGGTCAGAATGCAAAACGATGTGAAATTAATGTCTGCAGTACTGAAATCTAACACACGTTTCAGGGGAAGTGCAGTAATGCCATGAAGCACGACTCCTTCTCCTGGGCCCCAGTGCTAATTGCTTGTGCACTTTGCAAGATGTTAGAAACTGCAGAAAATCACAAAGTCTTTTCTCAGTGGAAATCAAGAGAAAAATATCGTTTCTTCTGACCACAACAATAAATGCTTTTAAACACGCAAAGTCGTCAAAAGACTTTCTAAGCAACTCAGTAGAAATCACTTCAGACAGGATTACTACTTTGTATGTATATCCAGAGCCCTGCAGGCATACTAGAGTCAGATTTGTTAATTCTGCACTAGTCTGCTTTGACTTTACCACGGGGCTTTTGAAATGTTAAAAAACAGGAAGAGATTGAAAACATGAAGCTTAAAGAAAACTCATATTGCTTTATACTGTGAATATCCCCTGTCAGGAACTGGAGAAGCTTGATGTCCTTTCAATTTTGTTTGGCCATGATCAATCTGAACAATTTTTCTCCTTTTTCTTTAATCCACTTTCATTTGCTGAACAGCTCAGAGGAGAAGCCTCCCCAGAACAATGGAAAATCACTGTACACAGCCTGGGACCCAGCACATTACTGCACATGAGCCCAAAGCTGCTCTCAGGAACAGCATCAAGTACAGATGTGATGCCTTTAGAAAATCCCACCCTTTACTTACTGATGAAAATGAGCAGTGCCAGTGCTCCCAGTGAAACTTTGCATTTTCCACTGCAAAAGCCCAGCCCTTTTTCTGTGTCTCTCATGTCTGGACTATGGGAGCAAAGTCATCACCCACAGAGCCAGGGTAATGCATGAGTCAAGGTTGGATGCATCATTTATGCTGGAATTATTCCCTCCCTCCCTTGGCTTTGGACGTTTCCCATCTCCAGGCATGGCTGCAGCAGCATGGATGTGAGTTTTTAGTGCAAACATGGTCTAAAATTCTCTTGTCCCAGATACAACACAACTAATCTTTATCTGGGAGTTGGCCTAACACACACAAAATACTTATCTTCTCAAATGTTCACAGCACAGGGCCAACTGGCAGCCTTGAGGAACTCATCACCTTCTGCTCTCAGCTGAGGAAGCCCTTCCTGGCTGGCCAAACTCACCCCACTCCTGAGAGCAGGCTCCTGCTTGTCAAGGTTTAGATAACTCCTAGAAAATACCACTGCCACCATGGATTGACTTGTGTCACAAGGTGCATGAGGTGGTCTGTTCCTCCTCCTCCAGTCTGAACATGAATGAGAAATTTTAGATTATCACAATGATGTCAATCAGGCAATGAACAAGAAACAAAATTAGGGATTATCACGATTATTTAAATCAGTTAGGATTGGTTTTATCAATCCTTTTCCTTCAAAGATTATCTGTTTATTATAAATGCCATCTCTGTGTCCTTGAAGGAAACAGACCTCACATTCTGTCATTAAAGTCCTCAGATGCATCCATCCATAAACCCAGTTCAGCTTTATCCATACATCCAGCATATTTATCCCCATGCAAAGGATACGACCAAAGTAATGCTCACACACATAACTAACACATGAAGTAAGTCAAGGAAAGTAAACTTCTGGAAGGTTCTTATCAGTAAGTGACTTTGATAGCTTTTATAGAAGAGAGGAAACAATCCTTGGAAGGTACTAAGGGAAGTTTTCTCAAGTCTAGCTGCAAAGCTGGAGGCTGTGAATCTCATCTTGCAAAATTGGCAAAAACCTCTCCTCCAGTGCTAGGCCATTTGGTGCAGGAATTCCATCACTTTTAAGGAAGCATCTCAGTATCCTTAGAAACAAGTCTGTATTTCTCAAAGTGACTGCTATTTGGGCCTGAAAGTGATGCTAATCCATCCTCTGAAAAATCAGATACTTTCATGTTCTTACACAAACATAAAAGGTACCAAAACTTTCCAGTTCATTTTGGAAGTGCTGGCCCAGAGGTACACGGTGGAGCTGTGACTACAGCATTCTCTCCCCAGCTTAAAACACTCTTTGGCTGAGTTAATAAGCAGCCTGCTTCTCAAACTGCTGTAAAGCAAAATGTACTTTTCTGCACTTTCCAGGATTTTCAGGTTTCCTAATGAAGAGCCTTTTACCAAAGCACTTTCACACCCTAATGCTTTCTCCCTGGATTTCAGCACACATCAGACATCCCCCTGTTCCAGTCCACCCAACAATACACCTGTTGTTCCCAGCACAACCGTTGGCGTGACTAACAAAGCCCTGCTGTTCACATTTCAGCTTCAAATGCCACATTCTGTATATCCTGAAATAGTTTCTTCTGATTTCAGAAGAAAAATACGTTCTTTAGGACATGTGCAATAAGGAATCATCACAGCATTGCTCTCAAAAAAACAATGTTCATATTCTCACTATGTACAGAGAGATGCACTTACAAAAAACCTGCAATCTAGGAAGTCCACAAGAAAACAAACTTCAAAATCTTAACTTTACTAGAACCCATTTGGTTTTCCTACAATAATCCATATCCAACAAAATACACTCATACACCATCTATGCAAATGAGAGCCTTGCCTGGGCAATGGAGCTGAAACTACACCTAAACACACAATGATGAGGCAGGCAGTGATTTAAACATCACCAGCAGTGCAAGGAGGGAGATAAATTAATGGCCCCCCTTTGAAAATTGAACTCATTATGAAAGCTCAGTTAGAGAACAACTTGACTGCAGCCAACCTGACCATATCTCAAACCTCCTGTGTAAGCGTAAGTGGGAAAGATAAATCCTGGTACATGTAGAATAATACCCTGATTATTTATTAAAATGTGCTTTTCCCTATACAAATGTGTTAGATCCACATTAAGTTCTTTCCTATTAGGTAAAACTAATTTATTTGGTATAAGGCAAATGGAGAAAAAACGAGACCATTTTAAAATCGCCTAAGGTCACTTCATGGGCAAAACAATGTATTTAAACTGCAGAGATGACAACATGCTTAATATGACTACACAGAAATTGCTTCCTTGATGACAATACATTAAAATCCTCATTGAATATTCATAGAATTTTTGACAAGATTGAGTGACACGCAATCCCAGCCCCAGCAAGCACGGAGCTGATAGCCTCCCTGTGCAAGGATGGATGCCACACCAGCCAGGTCATCTTTGTTCCTCCCAGGGCCAGGAACGGCTGCACACAACATCCCTGCTCCAGTTTGTAATATCTCATCAGGCTGACACAAATGGGAGAAAAGGAAATCAAATGTACAAAGCTCCTCTGTGTATCGGATGGCAGAGTGAGGAACAGCCTTTATCACAACGGTACAATAAGTGAGTGCAAGAGCTGCAATTTCCTTATAGTGACAGAAAATTAGAGAAATAGCAAAGAAAAATCCTCTGAGTGACTTTCACTCACTAAGTTACGACCTCTGCATGATAAATAGGTAAGCAGAGTTTAAATGATGTGAAATATGTCAATTCAGAGTGCATTAGGATGCCATTAACAGACAGTAGCTTAGACATCAGGAAAATATTAAGATGGATAGATCACTTAGCAACAATAGGACAAAGGGGGTTTTAATAAAGGCACTGCAAGACAATGCCAGACTAATGCCACCAATGATCCAGAGCGCCTCTTTTTTGTCAGATGTGCACCAATGTGATAAAAACCAATTGTCATCGAGGCAAACAAGGGTACGCTGTTGGAAACAGTCAAGCCAAAGCCCTGTCTATTAATCCAGTAAAAAAGGTGACTGGTAAGCTCTGTACTAGTAATGCACAGTGGTTAATACCATATTTCAGCATGGCAATAGAACTGTTCCATGGTTTCCTGGCTGCAGAAGTGCTCCACAATGCATTGCCCATGCCATCACTCCCATGCCAGGCAGCAGCCATGGCAGCTTCACCTGATGCAGCTTTGGGATGGCCCCAGGCCACAGTGAAGGGCACTTGCTTGGGAAACTCTGCTGCTCCTCTTAGGGGCACTGGGACCTGACAGAAGTTTGCAAAAGAAAATAAATTGTATGCAACTGTCTCACGGGGTTAAATGATATACTTCTAACTGGTTTTTAAGCCTGGAAAACAAATGAAATTCTAAAATACTTGCAGAAATACCAGCCTGGCATGGGGGACAATAAGGAAGACATACACGTATAACAATACACAGTAACAAAAATGAAAAGTAAAATTCAGAGAATTCATTTTCTCTTGTTTACTTGTAAGCCCCAGGCTGACATCTTTGCAACAGCTCCAGCCACACAGTTGCACCTGGTACACAGAAAACTCTCATTTTTTTGTCATTCCAGACCATTTACCTTTGATTTTTACACTGCTGGCTATTCCCATGAGCTGCTCATGAAAACACCTTACCTACATCCCAAAAAGGAGGGTGTTTGTACAAGCAGAGCTACAGAGGGGCCCAGCAATGCCCCTTAAAGCCATCACTTCCACCAAGTGCAGGGACATGGCACGCAAGGTTCAGACACTGCTCCTGCTTCTGCCTTCAGCCTGCCAGCCCCTCCAGTCAGCCTGATGGTGTGAGTATGGCAGTGATGTTTGAGGATATTAGAATTCCTCCAGAGTGAACGCTTAAACAAACCCCAACCACACCAATCCAAACAAAAAAGAACAATTCTTTCTGCTTGGGAAATTTTAATGTTCACTGGGAATAAAAAATCAGTTGTGACACAGGAGGTGGTGTGAGGGCAAAGCTCTGCCATGTCTGAACAGGCAATAACATCAGCAAAAATAATGGAGATGAATACTTTTGGCCATGGAGCCTCACAGCAGAGCTGTCTGCACCTGCAGCACCAGATCCTGCCACGTACCCCCATGGAGCAGGGCAGCAGGATGGAGACAGGATGGAGAGGATGGAGTCTCAGGAGCCAGAATCCCTCTGACACATCCACTCCTTGTTTACAATTATACTGTTTTAAGTAAGTTGAAAATTCTTTTTAAGCGAAGAAAAAAAATCATTTGCCAAACTCTCAGCTGCAAGTGACAGGCAGAGCCCAAGAACTGCACTTTTCCTTCTTTTTACCCCACTTACATGACAGCTGTAAGTGCAGACAGCTGATAGCACAGACAGCAGCACGCTGCTCTGAGCCGTGTACCTCTCACAGACAAGCTGCTGCTGTCATCTGCTCCAATCCTGCTCCGTGCCTCACACAGCTGCAAACAAACAACAGCACCTTTCAGGGAAACAGCTGCACAGAAAGGTAACGAAGGGACTCCCGTGCTGCTGCAGAGCTGCTGCCTCTGCTGCGAATCTCCTCTCAATAATCTCAGTCTCACAGCCCAGCCTCAATTCCCACAGAGAATCCCTCTGCAGAGGGGCAGGATTGCACCCCAGCTGCACTGCCGGGGCTCACAGAGGGTGGCAACAGAGTTTTGCCATCGGCCTCTTCTGCTCCTCACACACCTGAAAGCAGAAACAGGTTCACTGGCTTAGGCAAACACCAGATTGTATCATAAATCACAGAATGGTTTGAGCTGGGAGGCGCCTCATCTCATTCCAACCCCCTGCCATGCCAGGGACACCTTCCTCTACACCAGGCTGCTCCCAGCCCCAGTGAACAGCCTGGCCCTGGGCACCTGTGCCAGGGCATCACCACCCTCACAGGGAAGGATTCCTTCCTAATACCCCATCTAACACCCTCTGTGGGTAGGCCGTGTTCTGTGTTTTTGCAGAAGCTGCCATTAAACAG